>NC_067236.1:300000-437500 GCF_019924925.1 Ctenopharyngodon idella
GTAAGGTGAACACATTTATTGACTTATTTTACCTTATTAAATTACCTATTTGCTGTACAAAATGCACTCAAAAATAACTCATTGATCAAATTCAATTGAACTGCGAGCAAAAATTCCATCCTAAACATGAGTGCACACAAGTTTTTTAAGTAACGTGAACAAGGATGGATTGAGTGAAACTAACAACAGTGAAAATTTATTTTTTTGAGTGCAACTGATAAGTGCAATACTAGATCATAGCTACTGAAAAATGTCAGATGTTGAGTTCAGGCACACCATAATAGTATGTCAACATATGGCCACTTTTTTTATTTGAAGTTTAAATTAATATCATGCTTTGAATTAAGACGAGTAAAGTCCTACTTTAGTAGAAACCTAGTCTGGCCAGCAACCTGTCTGTTACCAAAACAGAATCTCTAAAGTACTAGCCTCCAGAGGAGGGGTCCAGAAAGAGGAACTGCAAACTGGCAGTAACCAACTCAGACCAGAACATAGAGATGGGCATCCTGGGGAGCAGGACTCGGCATAGCGCTTTGAACCCTTGCAATCAAGGGGAGTTACTCTGCTCAACCTAGAATCTACAGAGCGCTTCTAAAATAAAGGACTCTGGAGGCTGAGTACTCTACATAGGGTCCCTAATGAGAGACGTACCTCCAGCTCCAACAGGAGCTGATCTACCAAGGGAGTTCTTACTAACAAGAACCTCTTAAACCTTAAAGACCAACTCAGGGAGCGAGGTCCTCAGCCTAAAATACTGACCTACCAAGAAAGGTCTCACGAGAGAACTTCAACCTTCCGATCAGACCTCGGAAGCGCAGTACTCTAAAGAACGACCCTCAATGCGAGGGGAGTACCCACTGGACTCAACCGAGACGAGTATTGACCAAGCTCAATGCAAGTACCAAGGAGGCTCCTAAAGAGCCTACACTCTAGGGATATAACTCTAGGGAGTCAGAATACAATCTTAGCTGGAAGTGCTGGGGACCCACTCGACCCAGAGGATCGCCTTCAAGGTGGCCTGCTTGTGGGCCAACTACTTGGTAAAAGATCTAGAACTCCAGGGCTAGTATCAGGGAGGCTCCACTGAGCTACCTGATAACCGTCTGCTCAATTCTAGGGAACTAGGAGACTCAGGAAGCTAGCTCAACCCAGAGGATAGCTTTCAAGGTGACCCAAGGAGGGCCAACTACTTGGTAGCAAATCTAACTCCAGCAGAGATAGCCACTAGAGGTATGCAGGCTTGGAATACTTGTTCACATTGCCATCACGAGCCGTGTACTCAGCATATCGCTTTCTACCCTTAAAACAAGGGGAGTACAAAACTATGCGACCGGGCTGATGAGGAGGCCCCAGTCAGGGCCTACTACACTAGCATAACATGGCCATAAGCCCGAGGCTAATGCTTGAGCTCTAAGGGAGTGTGCTCAACTCGCCCTGAAAGGAGGGAGTACTCGATACGCTCGACCTGAGCATCACTGGTGTTGGGCACATATGGGGCACAGAGCTCTGGGAGCGAAGTGAGCTAACCCGAGAAAGGCTCAAGGGTGAAAACCTGAGCAAAAACTCTCACTCCAAGACGAGAAAAGCTGTCCGAGCTCAGCTCTGGAGGAATGGAGGCCCCAACAGGAAGAAATTCCACAGGAGGGGCCTGCAACACTCGACCCCGTGACTTAATAATATTCAAGGAGCTTTTGGTGGAGAGATTGCTCCAAGCTCAAACTAGACAAAGCTACTACCAAAGCTCTAGAGAGCGGAGACTTCAGCCTAGTGCTTTCCACTCTCTAAACGAGAGGAAGTCTAACAACGCTCAAGGACAACCACAGGGGAGGCTTTCAACGAAAGCCTACAACACCTGGCTATTTGTCTGTGCCTAACACCACTAGGGAACTGAAGCTCAGCATATCGCTTATACACTAATATCAAGAGGAGTTTCAGCTCAGCCTAGATAAATTGAGGAGGCTGTAAGGCCTACTACTTGCATTAATAGCCTAATGCAGAAGGCGGGCCCCGGCTGGGGACGACTCTCACAAAGAGAGGAAGCGTACTAGGATCACTAGCTGCCCGTCTTAAGCTGGAGAGGCTCTCCTAGGAGTAGCCTACTAGGAGTAGCATGCTAGGAGGCGGAAAGCTACAGCTGAACCGCCTCTGTCAAAAAAGACGTATTCCTGAGTACAAGCCTAGGCCGGATAACAAAAGAAGGGCCAGCACACACACATTAATGACCTTCCTGGAGCTCAATGGAGCGGAGACTTCAGCCTAACAACTCTAAAGAAAGGAGGCCGGCTCACACAATACTCAGGGGAACTGACCACCTGGAGCTCAATGGAGCAGTGGCTTCAGCAAAACGACTCTCTAAGTGAGAGGAAACCAACACACTCACCACAGGGAATGTCAAGGTCATCGCTTGAGGACATCAAATACCCGGAGCTTAGTGGAGCAGAGGCTTCAATAAAAACTCTCTAAATGAGAGGAAGCTCGAACAGAGACTCTCAAATAAGAGGAAGCCAGCCCACTCATCACAGGGTGGATGTCAAGGTGGCCCAGAGAGGGCCGACACCTACAGTCATGATCTATCTGGAGCTCGGGGGAGCGGAAGCTTCAGCATATCGCCTTCTACTCTCTAAGTGAGAGGAAACCGCTTCACTCAACCTAAGGAAGGTATCAAGGGGGCCTAACAAAGACCAAACACCTCAAATCATGATATTACCTGGAGCTCAGCAGGGTGGTGGCTTCAACAAACGACTCTCTTTAACGAGAGGAAGCCAGCCCACTCAACCCAGAAGGATTATCAGGTATTACCTGGAGTGAAACTAACAACAGTGAAAATTTATTTTTTTGAGTGCAACTGATAAGTGCAATACTAGATCATAGCTACTGAAAAATGTCAGATGTTGAGTTCAGGCACACCATAATAGTATGTCAACATATGGCCACTTTTTTTATTTGAAGTTTAAATTAATATCATGCTTTGAATTAAGACGAGTAAAGTCCTACTTTAGTAGAAACCTAGTCTGGCCAGCAACCTGTCTGTTACCAAAACAGAATCTCTAAAGTACTAGCCTCCAGAGGAGGGGTCCAGAAAGAGGAACTGCAAACTGGCAGTAACCAACTCAGACCAGAACATAGAGATGGGCATCCTGGGGAGCAGGACTCGGCATAGCGCTTTGAACCCTTGCAATCAAGGGGAGTTACTCTGCTCAACCTAGAATCTACAGAGCGCTTCTAAAATAAAGGACTCTGGAGGCTGAGTACTCTACATAGGGTCCCTAATGAGAGACGTACCTGCAGCTCCAACAGGAGCTGATCTACCAAGGGAGTTCTTACTAACAAGAACCTCTTAAACCTTAAAGACCAACTCAGGGAGCGAGTGAGACCTTTCTTGGTAGGTCAGTATTTTAGGCTGAGGACCTCGCTCCCTGAGTTGGTCTTTAAGGTTTAAGAGGTTCTTGTTAGTAAGAACTCCCTTGGTAGATCAGCTCCTGTTGGAGCTGGAGGTACGTCTCTCATTAGGGACCCTATGTAGAGTACTCAGCCTCCAGAGTCCTTTATTTTAGAAGCGCTCTGTAGATTCTAGGTTGAGCAGAGTAACTCCCCTTGATTGCAAGGGTTCAAAGCGCTATGCCGAGTCCTGCTCCCCAGGATGCCCATCTCTATGTTCTGGTCTGAGTTGGTTACTGCCAGTTTGCAGTTCCTCTTTCTGGACCCCTCCTCTGGAGGCTAGTACTTTAGAGATTCTGTTTTGGTAACAGACAGGTTGCTGGCCAGACTAGGTTTCTACTAAAGTAGGACTTTACTCGTCTTAATTCAAAGCATGATATTAATTTAAACTTCAAATAAAAAAAGTGGCCATATGTTGACATACTATTATGGTGTGCCTGAACTCAACATCTGACATTTTTCAGTAGCTATGATCTAGTATTGCACTTATCAGTTGCACTCAAAAAAATAAATTTTCACTGTTGTTAGTTTCACTCCAGGTAATACCTGATAATCCTTCTGGGTTGAGTGGGCTGGCTTCCTCTCGTTAAAGAGAGTCGTTTGTTGAAGCCACCACCCTGCTGAGCTCCAGGTAATATCATGATTTGAGGTGTTTGGTCTTTGTTAGGCCCCCTTGATACCTTCCTTAGGTTGAGTGAAGCGGTTTCCTCTCACTTAGAGAGTAGAAGGCGATATGCTGAAGCTTCCGCTCCCCCGAGCTCCAGATAGATCATGACTGTAGGTGTCGGCCCTCTCTGGGCCACCTTGACATCCACCCTGTGATGAGTGGGCTGGCTTCCTCTTATTTGAGAGTCTCTGTTCGAGCTTCCTCTCATTTAGAGAGTTTTTATTGAAGCCTCTGCTCCACTAAGCTCCGGGTATTTGATGTCCTCAAGCGATGACCTTGACATTCCCTGTGGTGAGTGTGTTGGTTTCCTCTCACTTAGAGAGTCGTTTTGCTGAAGCCACTGCTCCATTGAGCTCCAGGTGGTCAGTTCCCCTGAGTATTGTGTGAGCCGGCCTCCTTTCTTTAGAGTTGTTAGGCTGAAGTCTCCGCTCCATTGAGCTCCAGGAAGGTCATTAATGTGTGTGTGCTGGCCCTTCTTTTGTTATCCGGCCTAGGCTTGTACTCAGGAATACGTCTTTTTTGACAGAGGCGGTTCAGCTGTAGCTTTCCGCCTCCTAGCATGCTACTCCTAGTAGGCTACTCCTAGGAGAGCCTCTCCAGCTTAAGACGGGCAGCTAGTGATCCTAGTACGCTTCCTCTCTTTGTGAGAGTCGTCCCCAGCCGGGGCCCGCCTTCTGCATTAGGCTATTAATGCAAGTAGTAGGCCTTACAGCCTCCTCAATTTATCTAGGCTGAGCTGAAACTCCTCTTGATATTAGTGTATAAGCGATATGCTGAGCTTCAGTTCCCTAGTGGTGTTAGGCACAGACAAATAGCCAGGTGTTGTAGGCTTTCGTTGAAAGCCTCCCCTGTGGTTGTCCTTGAGCGTTGTTAGACTTCCTCTCGTTTAGAGAGTGGAAAGCACTAGGCTGAAGTCTCCGCTCTCTAGAGCTTTGGTAGTAGCTTTGTCTAGTTTGAGCTTGGAGCAATCTCTCCACCAAAAGCTCCTTGAATATTATTAAGTCACGGGGTCGAGTGTTGCAGGCCCCTCCTGTGGAATTTCTTCCTGTTGGGGCCTCCATTCCTCCAGAGCTGAGCTCGGACAGCTTTTCTCGTCTTGGAGTGAGAGTTTTTGCTCAGGTTTTCACCCTTGAGCCTTTCTCGGGTTAGCTCACTTCGCTCCCAGAGCTCTGTGCCCCATATGTGCCCAACACCAGTGATGCTCAGGTCGAGCGTATCGAGTACTCCCTCCTTTCAGGGCGAGTTGAGCACACTCCCTTAGAGCTCAAGCATTAGCCTCGGGCTTATGGCCATGTTATGCTAGTGTAGTAGGCCCTGACTGGGGCCTCCTCATCAGCCCGGTCGCATAGTTTTGTACTCCCCTTGTTTTAAGGGTAGAAAGCGATATGCTGAGTACACGGCTCGTGATGGCAATGTGAACAAGTATTCCAAGCCTGCATACCTCTAGTGGCTATCTCTGCTGGAGTTAGATTTGCTACCAAGTAGTTGGCCCTCCTTGGGTCACCTTGAAAGCTATCCTCTGGGTTGAGCTAGCTTCCTGAGTCTCCTAGTTCCCTAGAATTGAGCAGACGGTTATCAGGTAGCTCAGTGGAGCCTCCCTGATACTAGCCCTGGAGTTCTAGATCTTTTACCAAGTAGTTGGCCCACAAGCAGGCCACCTTGAAGGCGATCCTCTGGGTCGAGTGGGTCCCCAGCACTTCCAGCTAAGATTGTATTCTGACTCCCTAGAGTTATATCCCTAGAGTGTAGGCTCTTTAGGAGCCTCCTTGGTACTTGCATTGAGCTTGGTCAATACTCGTCTCGGTTGAGTCCAGTGGGTACTCCCCTCGCATTGAGGGTCGTTCTTTAGAGTACTGCGCTTCCGAGGTCTGATCGGAAGGTTGAAGTTCTCTCGTGAGACCTTTCTTGGTAGGTCAGTATTTTAGGCTGAGGACCTCGCTCCCTGAGTTGGTCTTTAAGGTTTAAGAGGTTCTTGTTAGTAAGAACTCCCTTGGTAGATCAGCTCCTGTTGGAGCTGGAGGTACGTCTCTCATTAGGGACCCTATGTAGAGTACTCAGCCTCCAGAGTCCTTTATTTTAGAAGCGCTCTGTAGATTCTAGGTTGAGCAGAGTAACTCCCCTTGATTGCAAGGGTTCAAAGCGCTATGCCGAGTCCTGCTCCCCAGGATGCCCATCTCTATGTTCTGGTCTGAGTTGGTTACTGCCAGTTTGCAGTTCCTCTTTCTGGACCCCTCCTCTGGAGGCTAGTACTTTAGAGATTCTGTTTTGGTAACAGACAGGTTGCTGGCCAGACTAGGTTTCTACTAAAGTAGGACTTTACTCGTCTTAATTCAAAGCATGATATTAATTTAAACTTCAAATAAAAAAAGTGGCCATATGTTGACATACTATTATGGTGTGCCTGAACTCAACATCTGACATTTTTCAGTAGCTATGATCTAGTATTGCACTTATCAGTTGCACTCAAAAAAATAAATTTTCACTGTTGTTAGTTTCACTCCAGGTAATACCTGATAATCCTTCTGGGTTGAGTGGGCTGGCTTCCTCTCGTTAAAGAGAGTCGTTTGTTGAAGCCACCACCCTGCTGAGCTCCAGGTAATATCATGATTTGAGGTGTTTGGTCTTTGTTAGGCCCCCTTGATACCTTCCTTAGGTTGAGTGAAGCGGTTTCCTCTCACTTAGAGAGTAGAAGGCGATATGCTGAAGCTTCCGCTCCCCCGAGCTCCAGATAGATCATGACTGTAGGTGTCGGCCCTCTCTGGGCCACCTTGACATCCACCCTGTGATGAGTGGGCTGGCTTCCTCTTATTTGAGAGTCTCTGTTCGAGCTTCCTCTCATTTAGAGAGTTTTTATTGAAGCCTCTGCTCCACTAAGCTCCGGGTATTTGATGTCCTCAAGCGATGACCTTGACATTCCCTGTGGTGAGTGTGTTGGTTTCCTCTCACTTAGAGAGTCGTTTTGCTGAAGCCACTGCTCCATTGAGCTCCAGGTGGTCAGTTCCCCTGAGTATTGTGTGAGCCGGCCTCCTTTCTTTAGAGTTGTTAGGCTGAAGTCTCCGCTCCATTGAGCTCCAGGAAGGTCATTAATGTGTGTGTGCTGGCCCTTCTTTTGTTATCCGGCCTAGGCTTGTACTCAGGAATACGTCTTTTTTGACAGAGGCGGTTCAGCTGTAGCTTTCCGCCTCCTAGCATGCTACTCCTAGTAGGCTACTCCTAGGAGAGCCTCTCCAGCTTAAGACGGGCAGCTAGTGATCCTAGTACGCTTCCTCTCTTTGTGAGAGTCGTCCCCAGCCGGGGCCCGCCTTCTGCATTAGGCTATTAATGCAAGTAGTAGGCCTTACAGCCTCCTCAATTTATCTAGGCTGAGCTGAAACTCCTCTTGATATTAGTGTATAAGCGATATGCTGAGCTTCAGTTCCCTAGTGGTGTTAGGCACAGACAAATAGCCAGGTGTTGTAGGCTTTCGTTGAAAGCCTCCCCTGTGGTTGTCCTTGAGCGTTGTTAGACTTCCTCTCGTTTAGAGAGTGGAAAGCACTAGGCTGAAGTCTCCGCTCTCTAGAGCTTTGGTAGTAGCTTTGTCTAGTTTGAGCTTGGAGCAATCTCTCCACCAAAAGCTCCTTGAATATTATTAAGTCACGGGGTCGAGTGTTGCAGGCCCCTCCTGTGGAATTTCTTCCTGTTGGGGCCTCCATTCCTCCAGAGCTGAGCTCGGACAGCTTTTCTCGTCTTGGAGTGAGAGTTTTTGCTCAGGTTTTCACCCTTGAGCCTTTCTCGGGTTAGCTCACTTCGCTCCCAGAGCTCTGTGCCCCATATGTGCCCAACACCAGTGATGCTCAGGTCGAGCGTATCGAGTACTCCCTCCTTTCAGGGCGAGTTGAGCACACTCCCTTAGAGCTCAAGCATTAGCCTCGGGCTTATGGCCATGTTATGCTAGTGTAGTAGGCCCTGACTGGGGCCTCCTCATCAGCCCGGTCGCATAGTTTTGTACTCCCCTTGTTTTAAGGGTAGAAAGCGATATGCTGAGTACACGGCTCGTGATGGCAATGTGAACAAGTATTCCAAGCCTGCATACCTCTAGTGGCTATCTCTGCTGGAGTTAGATTTGCTACCAAGTAGTTGGCCCTCCTTGGGTCACCTTGAAAGCTATCCTCTGGGTTGAGCTAGCTTCCTGAGTCTCCTAGTTCCCTAGAATTGAGCAGACGGTTATCAGGTAGCTCAGTGGAGCCTCCCTGATACTAGCCCTGGAGTTCTAGATCTTTTACCAAGTAGTTGGCCCACAAGCAGGCCACCTTGAAGGCGATCCTCTGGGTCGAGTGGGTCCCCAGCACTTCCAGCTAAGATTGTATTCTGACTCCCTAGAGTTATATCCCTAGAGTGTAGGCTCTTTAGGAGCCTCCTCTACTCTCTAAGTGAGAGGAAACCGCTTCACTCAACCTAAGGAAGGTATCAAGGGGGCCTAACAAAGACCAAACACCTCAAATCATGATATTACCTGGAGCTCAGCAGGGTGGTGGCTTCAACAAACGACTCTCTTTAACGAGAGGAAGCCAGCCCACTCAACCCAGAAGGATTATCAGGGCGGCCCTGGAGGGCCGAACACCTGACATATCAACTATCCGAAGCTCAGATGAGCGTCGGCCTAGAAAACCAACTCTCAGATCAAGAGGAGGCCATGCCATTCACTACAGGTGATATTACGTTCTTAATGCTACCCACTATTAAGATCTCACAAAGAGAGGAGGCACATAGTAAGGGTGCCACAATAACCTTCCCTAATAATGGGAGCTCCAGGGCCCCAGTTTAAATGTCCCAATACATAAAGTATATATATACTTTTGTATTTTAACATAAGAATAATCATCCCCTTTATTCCTTTCTACAGGGAGCTGAGGTTACTAAATTTGTAATAGCTCTCACAAAGGGAGAGGTAACCTAAAAGCTCAACCTGAGACTTTAAAGAGCAGAGGCCTAAATGTAAAAGTGTCCTGGATACTCTGCAGTCTGAAAGGATGCGCTCACTAACAAGCTCTGTGCCGGATCCATAGATGGGTTCAAAAAGATGGAACAAACACATCAATGGTCCAGCCTCAGGCCTGGTGTGAGACATAAATGAATAAAAGCCCATTTTATTCCTTTCTATAGGGAGCTGAGGTCACTAAAATGTATAATGGTTCTCACGCCAGGAAAGGCAACCTGCAAAGCTCAACCTGTAACTACAGTAAATGGAGGCCTTAATGTAGATGAGGCCTGCCATACTGCTGTAGACTGAAAGGATGCACTCGATACCAAGCCCTTATGTCGGACCAACAAAAGGGTTAATAATAATGGAACAAACCCATCATCGGTCCATTTTCAGGCCTGATAAAAAGCACCTAATATGATTCGACACCCCTTTTATTCCTCTCCATAGGGAGCTGAGGTCACTAAATTTATAACATTTCTCACCAGCGGTGAGGCGACCTACAAAGCTCAACCTGTGACTACAGAAAGCGGAGGCCTTAACGTAAATAAGCATAATCTGCCACCGCGTATGTCCTGCCATATACAGACAGGACCAACTTCATAACACATAAACGCGGGTGCAGAAAGGAAACACGCAACTAGGGTTGCCAAAGGGAAAGACTCATAGTGTGAGCAAACAGCCTTATAAAAGGCGAACGAGTGTGCTCCTAGTCCAAACAAACAATGCACAAGTAATGTGTGTGATAGATGTAAAAGCTTGCACACAAACCTACACATCACTTGTCTAAACGTAAATAGAGCACTGCTTACTGATATTGAGGACACAAGAGACAACGCATCCTAAATCAGCAAAACACTCTTATAACCAAAACCTGTCCTGCTTCCCTTGAAAAGAGACAGACAAACGAGAGTGGAACTTCCTGAAATGTCTGTATAAACAGCCGTTCTTACCTTTGAATAGCGCTTCAAACAAAGCAGTCCCTGAAGAGACGAAAAGAGGATGACTGTTTCTCTAGGCGCTCCTTATGTGCGTTCGGGTCGCACTAGGAGTGATGTCATAGGCTGTCGCCGGCCAATACAATTGCCGTGATTTGATAGCGTTTCAGAAACCGGTTCACGCGGAGGCGTTCCCCAAATGTGTTAAGACGCAGTGCGAGTTCCCTTTCGAAAGGGAACAGACTCATTTCAGTTTAGCAAACCGGACTGCTTGCATCACAACTTAGCTCAGGTAAGATCTAATTTAGACTAAAGTACTTTTTTAAGCTGGAAAACAAACTTCTCTTGAAGCTTTCAAAATACTTTTTTCATATAATTTCTTTTACGTTTAAAAGAGTTGGTATCACTAAATGATTTTTTAATGGTATTTTAAAGGATCTAGTTTCTGAGTCATTTGATTGTAATTGTTTATGAGTGATTTTGTGTATTTCTGTATATGTAAATTAATGTATTTGTTATATGTTCAACTAAATGTGCTGCCTGTCTTGGCCAGGACCCTCTTATAAAAGAGATTTTAAATCTCAAGAGTTTTATTTCCTGGTTAAATAAAGGTTTAATAATTAAACAATTTCAGTTTATTTCATCTTATTTCATATAAACACTATTTCATGTGCTTTATTTAATACTGTTTTATATAAACACTTTCATATGTTTCATTTAACAACAGCGCTTCTTATTTAATAATCTTGTTTGTATTGTTTCATTCACAGACATTATGGCTGGATGCTGCGCATTCTAACAAAAACATTTCCCTGATCTGCTCAGAAATTCAAGGACCTATAATCGTGAACCAGAGACAAATTGGCCCCACCTGTATAAACATATCCATCTCACTTCCTGAACATAAAAACATATGACCCTCATAAACACAGTCCGGAAACACATGGTCACACTTCCTGGTCATAAACACAGTCCGGAAACGGAACGGCAAAGGTCACACCTGTCAAGTCATCAATCAAAGGGGTCATAAATCATTTTGACACAAGCTCCCCCATATTACTACTCAAGACAATGTTGTCAACTAGCACTGGATACCTGAGGTAATTTTATGTTACACTGTTTGCTAGCCTGGCATAATGATCTCATCGTTAATACTTCTCACCAATTATTCCGAGGGTATAACTGACTGTTTTGCATATATCCATTTTCTTTAAAGTACCCTTGAAAAAGGGGGTTTGACTTGTCAAACAGTGGTGGCTTTTTCTGGACCTTGGCGATTAACTTCTTCGCAGTGTTGTCTGCCATTTTAAATTTGCAAGCCCTTTTCAAATGGTTTTTGATTGGCTGTCAGTGTTTTATCGTTCAACATCTGGGAAAAAAGTGAAAGTGATCCCAGCAATATCATTTCTCTGTATCGTTATCAATATAGCTGTGGTGTGGACAGTGCTATTCTTTTATAGTCACAAAGATTTTTAGAACTATATCTTTTTCGTTATCTTTATAGCTATCGTTCTTGGTGTGAATGGGCCTTAAGAGCTACTTAATTATAATGTTACAGTACACATTATAATCCTGCTGTGAAGCTCCCAGGCTCTCCAAACTGTTCATCTCAGCATTCAGATCGACACCCTACACTCTGAGACCATTCCTTTGCTGGTGCTAGACAGAGTTACCTCAGACCTCATACTCGGCCAAACTTGGCTTATCAAACATTATCCTGTGCTCTCCTGGTCCATAAGCGAGATCTGCTCCTGGGGAAATCATTAGCCCCTTTCACACATACAGTGTTTACTGGTAAATTACTGGTATGATATCATGTGTGAACAGGTCCTTTTCAAAAATACTGGTAAATTGGTTCTGGCAATTTACTAGTAAGGGAAGTTGTAACATTACCAGTAAATTACCGGTAATGTGCTCTGTGTGAATGCAGAATGAAGATATGAGGTTTGAGCACGTAGAAATTCAAAACACGCTGACGTAAGAAGTCTGCTTTAGGGCAGTCATAAAGTTAATATGTAGATGACGTGATTACTCTGCACTGTTTACAATAAGCTTTTTAATAGTTTTTCTATGTAAATATGCGCTAGTTGAACATTTTTGACCGTTGCGCCATGTCTCGCAGATTTTTCAACGTGTCGCGCTGGAGACCACGCCTTCTGTTCCATTCATCAGCGCTGCAGCTCTGCAGTTGGATACTATAATGAGCAAGAACGTGTTCTGTTTGATCATCTGTTATGCCAGTCACTCAGACAGTTGAACAGATTGTGAAACTTAAGCGCTTCTCCTCATGTGGGCAGATGAAGACAGCGGCGCAGCGTTTAAAGATCATTTCCAATGACTGACATCACAGAATTTACCGGTATTTTGGTGCTGATGTGTGAATTGTCTCTCACCGGTAAAAAGTCAGAATGACGTTGCTTGTGTGAACAGCATATTTGTGTATTTACCGGTGAAGTAATTTTACGGTAATTTACCAGGATTGCTGTGTGAAAGCAAGGGCTAATGTTTCCATGGCTGTCTACAGTTCGCTTAACACCTTCCTCCCTCTCAGCAGATGACGAGTTCTATCCAACCTTCACCTCAGAGCCACTACCACTGAGAGCCCTTTTATTGAGTTGTCCATCTCTATTCCACAAGAGTACTGCCACAATGTGTTTAGCCCCAAGTGAGCTTCTCAACTTCCTCTTCATTGTCCTTGCGTCTGTGCTATTGACCAGCTTCCAGGTGCTTCCTTATCACATGGGATAGTTTATCCTCTGTCTTTGCCTGAACAACAAGCAATGAAAGAGTATATCAGCGAGGCATTAAAGCAAGGCTATATTTATCCATCCAATTCACCTGCTGTATCCAGCTGCTTCAGTGTGGCCAAGAAGGCTGTAAGACTACGGCCTTGCACTGATTACCGAGCCCTTAACAACATTTAAGTTCATGTGTCAACTTCCTCAGATCCCAGAGACTCTGGAGAACTTGCGAGGGGCAACAGTGTTTTCCAAGCTGGATCTATTGTATTTACTCTTCCTAAACTATTTTTCTTTTACCTACTACTCCTGAAAGCTTTGTCTGCATTGGCCAACTATGACAGTGGCAACTGGGAGCTGTTGTCCATGAAGTTGACACTGGAAGAGTGACGGCACTGGCTTGAGGGATTCTATTTCTCTTTTCATGAGATAATTGACCACTGCAACTTGGAGTACCTATGGAGAGTGAAACGGCTAAATCCTTATTCCTAAATCCTTAAATCCTTGGTCCCTATTCTTCACATGCTTCTAGTTCACCATCACATATCATCCAGGGTACAAAAACTCAAAGACTTTATTGAGTCTATTCTGCCTCCTTTCATCGTTGTCATCCCTATCCAGTGTCCTTCAGGCTTCACCTATCTCTTCCTATCTCCAACTCAACTCCTGGACACCCCTTACGCTTCATTTACACGCTTCTAATTTACTTCGAATGGGTGACGTGTTGCCGAACTGAATTGTGGGTTTTGTCGCGTCACTTCACGCACGTTGCTCATGGCAGAAGTTGAAGACTTCTCAACTTTTCCAAGCGCCAATGCAGGCGTTAGCCAATCAGATCACAGACGCTAGCCAAATGCATTCATGCAACAACGGAAAGTAATGTGATTGGCTGTTGTACTATGATGGTCGCATCGGCACAAGCTTCAAACACGCCCTCCGTCAAACATCGACTCTGACACCCTGTGTGAATGCAGCGTTACTTTTCTCCTCCTAGACTGCTTTGCTTTAAGCACAGTTTTCTTCCTGCTGTGTTGAGAAACTTACCTCTAGAATTCCCACCACTGCATCACCATCAAACTTAAGTGTTTTCTCTCTCTCTTAGTTACTACTGCCATTGTCTACTGCCATCATCTACTGTCATTATCTCTGCCTGACATATTTATACCTGTTCTGTTGTTTCTCATATGCCTTCTGTGTTTAATATGCCACCTGCATCTGAGTTCTGCTATATCTGCTATTATTGCATGATACCAGCTACACTGATGCTTGATTTTCAAAGTAACACTTATTGCCCCTTGACTAACTGCTAGTTGGTCATACTAGTACTTAAGACACAGTCTTAAAGGGTTAGTTAACCCTTTAACATAATGGCTATGTTTATGCAAGTGGCCCCAGGAGTAAATAGGCATTTTTGTTGTTGTTGTTTTGTTGTTCGGAGATCCCAAACCATGTTTTTCTTGTATGTTATATTAGTGCTGTCAAAAATAACGTTAATTTCAGCAATTAATATTTTCTGTTTAACGTCATAAAAATATTTAATGCAAGTAATGCAGCATCTTTTTTTCTTTTTTCTTTTACTGGAATTATTTTGCTAGTTACAATATGATTATGCTATTTGTGCTCCACTCACCAGCTCTGAGAGAGCAGCTGACCAAGAATGACCTTTACTTTGATCAGCCAATCATTAATTCAATTCAAGTGAGCAATAATGCAAAAAGAGCTATAATTTCGGAACTAGCTCACTATCTGTGAAGCGGCTCTCTGTGTGCACATACCCTGTGTGCATTTACAAGACTGCTGTTTTCACTCTACAGTACACAGAGATGGGCACAAATACATCAAAAAGTATTTAGTTACAAATTACAAATACTTACTCATCAAATGTATTTAAATAAAATACAAAATACTGCTGTTAAAATACAAGTAATTTGTCATTTGAAAATAAAAATACAAACTGCGATCCGCGCATCACTAGACAGTGCATGTCATGTTTTAGCTAGCAAGTCAATTCACAAGTTCTAGCCATTTGCGTTAATCTTCTGCCCTATAAAGACGTGAATAATATCTGATAGTATATTTTACTAGATACTTTACCTTAAAGCAGTCTGACTGAGCACAAAAGCAGCTTCTTTACCTGCTTCTGACCGTGCTCGAACAAGCCTAAAAATTTCTCAACTTATCAAGCGGCAATGCAAATGTCAGCCAATCAGATCGCCTTATGCAAATACCCTATCACAGACGCTAGCCAATTGCATTCATGCAACACCAGAAAGTAATGTGATTGGCTGTGTCACTATGACAGTCGCGTCAGCACCAAGATTCAGATACGCCCTCCATCAAGCGTTGATGCCGATGCCCCGTGTGAATGCACCGTTACAGTTCCTTCTGAAGCAAAACAATGAGCTTATGCTGTGCTCACGTCATAACTACCGTAATTAAGAGATGGCTACCCGTGACGTTATACTAGGAGTGGTCCGTGAATCTGCAGCAGTCAGGTGGTACAGGTCAGAGCTCTTTAAGTTGTTTATGTTCATTATTATTGTAATTTTATGTGCTTTGAGACATGAGGTAATTTAACGCCATCTCTCGTGACGCTTTTGCTCACTGCTTACTCCCTGTGCATTCATGTGTTCTGAAGGATGCGTGGCTTTGGAGACGCTCTGAAGGGGGGGTGGGATCTTATGCTTTCAAAGCTAGCTCACTATTGCTAGCCTCTCCGAAAATGACCTAACCTACCTTTAAGCCTGGTGATGAAATTTATTGTATGTGAGAATAAAATAACATATTTGAATGTATTTTTAGTATTTTAAATACAAAATAAAAAGTATTTAATTACAAATTACATTTGATTTTTTCTTTGTTAGGAAAAAAAAAAATGCAAATTACAAAATACTCAAAAGTAATTAAATATGTATTTTACATACATTAAACTAAATTACTGCCCATCTCTGAAAGTACATAGGACAAGCAATTTAGAGAATCGATGGATGGATGGATTGCTGTTATTGGTTTGGAGATATCTAATAAGTAAAATGTGGCAAATGTACAGAAATCTTGTACACACTTTGAATAATTTGAAAATATAAAATATTTTTGCTTTTGTTTCTTTTCAGAAAATATCTTACAAAAACAGTTTTCAATTCTAAACAATGACTATGTGAACATGGCCAAAGAGTAGGATGCCAGTAGAAAGCAGTGATCGACTGATATTGGTTTTTTGATGGCCAAACTTAGAGAGCAGGGTGGCTGATATAATTACCTAGTTCTGGCATGAAACTCTGATGATGCAGGCTGATGGGTCTTTAACTCATTTGGTAGCGATCACATCATTATCTAAACAGCACAGCTGATTGGTTGCTGTTGTATCAGCGGCAAATGGATATGAAAACAGTTAAAGTGATAAGCATTGCACTTTATCGGCGCCCACCATATTTAGTGGTATTACTCAATGACACATTCATTTTCAAGAGCAATGTTTATTAGAAATGCTAAATTTGTGTGGTTGATTCAGATGCTTGTGTGTCTAAATCATATTAAAAGAACAATCAATACATTTAATACTAAGCATCATATTTGTTTATAATCTGGTAGAGTCCAAGCATAACCTGGATCGTTATGCAGTTTTGTTTGTGCAGCAGCAAATGGTCTATTGTTTGTATTTCTGTGAGTATGCTGTCTAAGCATGTATGAGAAGGTAAAGTAAATAAGCATTCACATACATGTTTACATGTTTAGCTGCATAAAATGACACATCATTTATTCAAGGGTTATGTTTTCTTAGCTATGCTAACATGATGCAGAACAGTCATTCATTATCACTCCTAATGGTTTTTAATTATCAAATAAAAGCATAAAGGTTATGTTATTATTATCAAATGACTAATTGATGATACTTGCTCAGGTGGTTGCTGGGTTCCCATCTCTATCAGCTTGCAATGTTATATCTATTGCTCATGAGAACACACAGCATGCATTTCTAGTGCTAAGTCTGTCGGCAAGGTAACCAAGGCACACATAGTCTTAGGTCACTAGTGCCAAGCCAGTCGGCAAGGTATCAAAGGCACACATATTCTTAGATCCCTAGTGCTAAGCCGGTCGTCAAGGTAGCCAAGGAGCACATTGTCTTAGATCACTGGTGCTAAGCCGACTGGCAAGGTAGCCAAGGCACACATAGATAGAATGTGTGTACAATTTGCAGTACATATGTCTTGGCGATAGATCTGCTGTTTTAGGGGGTGTTTGTCAATCCCCTATCCCTTCCTGTCTTGTTTTAGGGGAGTTGTTCTATCCCTTTCTGTCATGTCATCGTTGTGCAGATTTATGCATATCTGTTGATGCAGCAGCTTGTTTCTCACTCAAAGCACATGTTTAGCACTTTTATTGTGCACAATGCCCGTCAGAAAGGCAAAGGGGGAGGTGTTGCTGTAATCTATAGTAATATTTACAGTATTAGTCAGAAGTCTTTCAAATATAATTCCTTCGAAACTATGGTACTTTACGTAACATTATGTAAGTTGACATTTGTGCTGGCTACTGTATACAGGCCACCAGGACACAATACAGACTTTATCAAAGAATTTGCTGACTTTCTATCAGAGTTAGTACTAGCTGCAGATAAAGTCCTTGTTGTTGGTGATTTTAATATTCATGTAGATAATAAAAAAGACGCATTAGGATTGGCATTTGCAGATATTCTAAACTCTATTGGTGTTAGACAACATGTGTCAGGACCCACTCATTGTCGTAATCATACTTTAGATCTAATATTGTCACATGGAATCGATATTGATGCTGTTGAAATTCTGCAGCAGAGTGACGACATCTCAGATCATTATCTAGTCTCGTGTATACTACATTTAGTCAAGGCGGCTAAACTGCCTCCATGCCATAAATATGGTAGAACCATCACTTCTACCACTAAAGATTGCTTTATAAATAATCTTCCTGATCATTTTCATCGCCTTAGCATACCAGACAGCTTAGAAGACCTCGATGTTGCAACAGAAACTATTGCCTCTGTCTTTTCCAGCACATTAGACTCAGTTGCTCCTTTGTGCTTAAAAAAGATTAAGGAAATTAATCCAATGCCATGGTACAATGAGCACACTCGGGCCCTAAAGTTAGCAGCCAGAAAAAATGGAGCGCAGCTGGAAGAAATCAAAACTAGAAGTATTTCGTGGAGAGAGAGAATGATTGAGTACAGAAAGGCCGTAAAATCTGCTAGATCTGCCTATTTTTCAAAACTCTTAGAAGAAAATAAACACAACCCTAGGTATTTATTTGATACAGTGGCTAAATTAACAAGAAATAAAGCTTCAACTTCTGATGTTTCCAAAGAGCACAGCAGTAATGACTTTATGAACTTCTTTACTTGCAAGATTGATAATATTAGAGAAAAAATAATAACCATGCAAGCGTCTACTACAGTATCGTGTCAGATAGTGCATTGTAGTGTCCCTGAGGAAAAATTAAATTCATTTACTGCTTTAGGAGAGGAAGAATTGTCTAAACTTGTTAAATCATCAAAATCAACAACATGTATTTTAGACCCTATACCGACTAAGCTATTGAAAGAGATGCTTCCAGAGGTCATAGATCCTCTTCTCAATATCGTCAATTCATCTTTATCATTAGGATACGTACCAAAAACTTTTAAGCTGGCTATTATTAAACCTCTTATTAAAAAACCACAACTTGATCCTAGAGAATTAGTCAATTACAGGCCGATCTCAAATCTCACTTTTCTGTCAAAAATACTAGAAAAGGCAGTATCATCACAACTATGTTCCTTTTTAGAAAGAAATTGTTACGGCTGGTTGCAGGAAGGAGCACAGACGAGGAGAATAAATCCAAATACTAGTTTAATAACTTAATCCACAGGTTTACAGGCATAGATATGCAACACAACTTACTCAAACGGTGAACGGACAAAGACTGAGTGAACAGGGGAAACTAAATAGCAAACATAACAAGGTTGATTAATGAGACACAGGTGATACAGATGAACTAATGATGAAGGCGGGAAACAGAACATGTGATCGTGGAAAACAAACAAAGTCCATAAACTGAAAGTGAAACTAAACAGACTGTGACAGAAATGGTATCTGTGAGGATTTCCAGTCAGGATTTAGACCGTACCATAGTACTGAGACTGCTCTCATTAGAGTTACTAATGATTTGCTCTTATCATCAGATCATGGTTGTATCTCTCTATTAGTGTTACTGGATCTTAGTGCAGCATTTGACACTATTGATCACAATATTCTTTTAAATAGACTCGAAAATTATGTTGGCATTAGTGGAATTGCATTGTCATGGTTCAAATCATACTTATCTGACCGTTATCAGTCTGTAGTAGTAAACGAAGAGATGTCATATCGATCACAAGTTCAATATGGAGTACCACAAGGCTCAGTACTAGGACCGTTGCTGTTCACTCTGTACATGCTACCCTTGGGAGATATCATTAGGAAGCATGGCGTTAGTTTTCACTGTTACGCTGATGATACTCAGCTCTATATTTCTTCGCGCCCTGACGAAACTTACCAATTCACAAAATTAACGGAATGCATAGCTGATATAAAAAATTGGATGACCAGTAATTTCCTACTACTAAATTCAGAAAAAACAGAGATTCTAATTTTTGGACCAAAAACTTCTTCACGTAATAACCTAGAATATTGTCTAACACTTGATGGATGCTCTGTTAAGTCTTCGTCGTCAGTTAGGAACCTGGGTGTGCTCTTTGATACCAATCTTTCATTTGAAGGCCATGTTACTAGCATCTGTAAAACCGCATTCTTCCATCTTAAAAATATATCTAAACTACGACATATGCTCTCAATGAAAAATGCAGAACAGTTAGTTCATGCGTTCATGACCTCAAGGCTAGATTACTGTAATGCTCTACTGGGTGGTTGTTCTGCTCGCCTGATAAATAAACTACAGCTTGTACAAAATGCAGCAGCTAGAGTTCTTACTAGAACCAGGAAGTATGACCATATTAGCCCAGTTCTGTCAACACTGCATTGGCTCCCTGTTAAACATCGTATAGATTTTAAAATCTTGCTAATTACTTACAAAGCACTAAATGGTTTAGCTCCCCAGTACCTGAGCGAGCTCCTAATTCATTATAGTCCTTCACGTCTATTGCGATCTCAGAATTCAGGCCAGCTGGTAATACCTAGAATATCAAAATCAACTGCAGGTGGTAGATCCTTCTCCTATTTGGCACCTAAACTCTGGAACAATCTTCCTAGCATTGTTCGGGAAGCAGACACACTCTGTCAGTTTAAATCTAGACTAAAAACGCATCTCTTTAACCTGGCATACACATAACACATTACCAATTTATATTTTCAAATCCGTTGAAGGATTATTAGGCTGCATAAATTAGGTCAGCCGGAACCGGGAACACTTCCTATAACACCTGATGTACTCGTTACATCAGAAGAAGAATGGCATCTACGCTAATATTAGTCTTTCTGTTTATCCCGAGGTTCACCGTAGTCAACCGGATCCGGGCCGTATCCAGGTGAGACCAAGGACCTGCACCTTGACACGACCACAACGCAGCCCTGACGTATCAGCAGAGATTGAGTCAACTAGATCATCCACTGTGAGGGCCTCATCGACACGACAGCCACGACACAGTTCCTCAACAACCGTCCATACCGGCGTGATCCTCAATACGATCCTCAATTGGATGGAACTGAAATAAATACTTTTAATGTTGCGATCCTATTGGACTTATGATAGCAACCTGAATTGTAACAAAGCACTGTTGGCCAGAGGAGAACTGGCACCCCGACTAAGCCTGGTTTCTCCCAAGGTTTTTTTTCTCCATTTTAACACCAATTTGCCACTTGTCTGCCACCTAATGTCACCTGATGGAGTTTGGGTTCCTTGCCGCTGTCGCCTCTGGCTTGCTTAGTTGGGGACACTTGACTTGACATTTGATATTCAACAGTGCTTTGATCTGCCTGCATTGACACTATATTTTTAAGAGCTGCTGTGCAGCCTAACAATGTACCAGTTATCAATGTAAAGCTGCTTTGACACAATCTACATTGTAAAAAGCGCTATATAAATAAAGGTGACTTGACTATTGTCTAAATCTCTCATTAACTGTGTATGGTAAAAGTGCTTTACAAATGTATAGCAATAGTGTTCTTCAGCTGTTGCACCACAGCTTATTGGCATTTCCTGTAGACCTGTAATGATCTGTAGATGTTTGTGTTGGAGAAGGCTCTTCCCTTTTCTCTGTTTCCTGCTTTGTTGGGGAGGTTAATTCATGTATGTTAAATCTGCAGCAGCAGCAGCAGCAGCATGTCTTACATGCTCACAGCAATGTCTGTGAATGTACTGGCAGTAGCCAGTCTCAGTGCTTGCTCTACAGCAGCAGCAGTGTAGCAGATCTATTCCGCCAAGACCAAATATATTAACAATGTCATATTCCAATGATCTCAATTACCATACTAATATCCCAAGAGTTGTCATGACAGAATTACCTAGTTCTGGCATGAAACTCTGACGATGCAGGCTGATGGGTCTTTAACTCATTTGGTAGTGATCACATCATTATCTACACAGCACAGCTGATTGGTTGCTGTTGCATCAGCAGCCAATGAGCTTGCTGCTCAAACATTCAAATACTTGAGAGTTGTCATGACAGAATGTTGATTATTTGAACTAATATTTAATAAATTAGAAATAATTTGAAAATGAATTAAAATTAATCTCTAAATTAAACAGACTTACTTTTGATGGCAACTTTATGATTCTGTATGATCATATTAGAATATTTTTCATAAATAAGTTGTTTGAAAAAATTTGATTAAAAAGGAAGTAAACACTGTAACCATCAGGGCACTCAGTAATCTGGTAATTTTTTTTTATTTTTTTTTCAAATAAAGACAAAGAAACACTTATTTTACATACAGTACACAGTAAAAATTACATTAATATGAAATAGTGGGCAACTGAATATAGCGCAGCATAGTTTAAAGTCAAGGGTACAAAGTTTGTCGACAATGTGTCTCCAGTAAAGCTGACCTCTCCTGTCAGCATTCTATTTAACACGGACTGACCGTCACGCACAGAGTAACAGGTTAATGCAGGCTACAAATGCACACTATCTGACAGCTAAATTCGACTAAGCCTGCAAGGTTTGTGAAATTAAATGTTTATTAGATATTCAAAGATTTGTTTAAATGATATAAATGCATATTTGCTGAACGCTGATGGTTGTGGGATTACAAATTTAAGAATTTGTTTAAGATCTGCTGATCCTACATCCTGACATAACATCACATGAAATACTATAGTGAAGTACATTGTATTTAGCATTTTAAGGTAAAAAGGATGACTTTCTAAGAAAATCAAGTCAGGCAGCCCAGGTGTCTTTATGCACTTCCTGACCATTTGGCATGACAAGCTCAAGACACAGCTCTGCCTTTGTCTCTATGATAATGTGAAGGTATGGGCGATACTGTCAGACTGATTGGATTAGCACCTATGCATTTGAATGACACTGTTATGCTGATTAGATCAGGGCTGGGGAAATGCCGGTAACGGGCTGATTCCTGCACTGCATTTGCATGCTTTGTTTAGATTGTCTCCACCTCTACTGTATGTATCCCTCCCCCTTGAATGTATATAAACTACAATGTACCCTGCCTTAGTTGGACTTGGATGACTACAGCGACAGGTTTGGTTAACTAAGTTACCCTCTAAAAATGTTCTTTTAGAGATGAAGGTTATCCTCTGTTCAGGCAGAGAAGATTAGCATTATGTGCTAATATTGGTATCCTCTGTTCAGGCAGGGAAGATTAGCATTACATGCTAATATTGGTATCCTCTGTTCAGGCAGGGAAGATTGGTATCGTGTGCTAATATTGGTTAATCCTCTGTAAATTTAGGTAAGTTTTATCCTCTGCTTTATAAGGGAAGGTTGTTTATCCTCTGTTTAATCAGGGAAGGTGGTGTGTTAACAGAATAGTCATCCTCTACTTTGCTAGAGAAGAAGGTTCATCCTCTGTTAATTCAGGGAAGGTTACAACTGTTACAGTGTGTTAGCAAGTTGGCTCTACTCTGCTCACCAGAGAAGGTTGAATACATTACGATGTGTATTAACTAGGTTAACCTCTGCTCTGTCAGGGAAGTGTTGAAGTGTATTGTAGTGCCAGAAAGACATTACAAAATGTTGAGAAAGAATGCTAGACTAATTCCAACAACTGAGAAAGGTGGACTAGCTACCCCTTTATGGACAGATAATGAGTTCAAATCATTGTTAGGAAAGCACATGGACTCAGTAGTTACTGAGTCAGTCAGATTGGATTAACAAAGAAATTTGGGATTCATCCAGAAAAATTTGGTCCATTGAAGAATGCAAAAAGGTACCTGGTGCTTGTATTTGGAAGAAAAATATGAATGGCATTATCTGCTGCCATCAGAGAATTTACTCTATCCATTGCACAAGAACAAATCCAACATATTGCTAAGTTAGAAGAGCAGAACAAACAGTTGCACACTTGAGTGTCTCGTCTCACTCAGAAGTTGGGCCTCAACAAAGCCTCAACCAAATGTGACTTAAAAGACCAACAGTCAGATGAAAGCTATCCTGACTTACAGTCTTTCTGTAGACTAGAGGATAATAGCAATACTGGATTGATGGATAAAGATGTAAATGCAGTTGAAGTGTGTGGAGCGAGACAAAAGGCTCAGAGTAGGGTAAAAGGGGTTGACGCAGTTCCATCTGCAACCCACATACTACAGTTACAAGCAGTCAGTACCGCTCTCATTCCTGAAGACATAGAAAGACTTGCTGAGAGTTTGCCATCAGTGCATAGAAAGTTTTCTGAGTTTAGGACAGAGTTGTCCAGAAAAATGAAGCTCTATGATATGTCCCTAGCTGAAGTCACCCAGCTAATGTCACAAATCCTGAAAGAGTCAGAATTCAATGATTTTGAAAGTGCTGTAAATAATTCTGAGTTTCAGCATTCCAGCAAAAGTGAATTGAGAGAAGGAGTTCTGAGAGTGTTACAGAACCTTGTTGGACCAAAGGTGGACTGGTCAAAGATCACTAGTTGTGTACAGAAGAAGGATGAAACTGTAAGTGAGTACACTGAAAGATTTTGTCAGTCAGCTGCAGCATATAGTGGAATAGCTGACACTCCAGAGAAGGTGTTAGAGGATAATGGACCACTGGTCCGCATGTGGTTTGATGGGCTCTCATCAGAATACAGAAATGCATTGCCTTTCTTAGACCTCACATGGTCCAGTGGAACCCTGCAAAACAACTTGGATAGGTTAGCTAATTGGGAAAGAGACTCCGATGTCAAGACAAGAGTAAAGATTGCAGCAGCATCCTTTAAGGTCAACACAGAGAATCGACAGAAACGTAAATGTCCTAAGAGAGAAGGCAGTTGTCATTACTGTGGTAAACCTGGACATTGGATGAAAGAGTGTAGGAAAAACAAAAATACATTTAAAGAAATGAACAGCTTTACTCAGCTCCTACTCTGTCTACTTGCTACATTGAAACTGCCCCTTCCCTCTTCTCCAAACACTTGGAGCAACAGCTTGCTGACATGCTAACCATTTGGGCTGTGAGTGCTTAATTTCCCCAGTAATCTACAAGAAAGCTGAAAGACTCATTCTGAACAAAAGAAACTTGACTGTCACTTCCACCATTTGAGGGACACGGGTTAAGTACACTCACAGCCTTAAATGTTATGCTACAGCACACTTCAGTCACTTATCCATGGGTCATCTATGGGTTATGATGTCTGCTATGACTGATGTTTCATTGGGAGATGGAGATATAGCACAGTAAAGTTTGCAAATTAATTACAGGGAGAGAATAGGACACAAAGACCAGTGAGGAGCCAAGGGAAGAACCGAAGTGCAACAGGCCTCGGGGGCCAACCCTGTGGTGAAGACTTCCTCGTAGGTTTCCCCCTCTCAGTAGTTTATCCCCACCTTACTGGTCTATGGGTGTCAAATTGATTAAGACTAGGTTAAGAAAAAGAAGAACAAAACCACTATACGATCACTAGAAGTTTATTATGATAAGAGACATAAAACTATACAATCATCAGAGGTCTAACGTACTAAAGTCTATGCATGAATACTGCTAGTCTGCTGTTTCTTTGTTTTCTTGTGTTGCAGGTATGTGAATATGCCATGACAGCTCATAAGCAGCACCTGGTGTAAAGCATCACCTCAGATATCCATGAACAACCTTCATGACGACAGAGTCATCTGAGCAACTCGGAGTTGCCAACGACAAAGAATCATCTGAGCAACTTGGGACAAACATGGAAATGCATTGGAAATAGACTCCACAGCTATTCAGGCGCCATGGACTTTTAGGACTTCCACGCTTATGCTACATGGTTTTCTGTGTCATCATGTAGTTTATACAACATATTACCACCCTGCGTTGTGTATGTGTGTCAACAGCATACTCAAGTAAAAGAACATCACTTATGTAAATGTTGGACACGACACAGAATAAGCTGTATGAGCCTGTAACTGTTACAAGTTGCATGACTGGAAGATGGGACTTAAGTTAACAAACATAGGTTATAGAAGGGATTTAAGAAGGTTTAAATTTGTATTATGTGAGAGTTATTAGAACTCTCAAAGGGGGGACTGTGGGATTACAAATTTAAGAATCTGTTTGAGATCTGCTGATCCTACATCCTGACATAACATCACATGAAATACTATGGTGAAGTACATTGTATTTAGCATTTTAAGGTAAAAAGGATGACTTTCTAAGAAAATCAAGTCAGGCAGCCCAGGTGTCTTTATGCACTTCCTGACCATTTGGCATGACAAGCTCAAGACACAGCTCTGCCTTTGTCTCTATGATAATGTGAAGGTATGGGCGATACTGTCAGACTGATTGGATTAGCACCTATGCATTTGAATGACACTGTTATGCTGATTAGATCAGGGCTGGGGAAATGCCGGTAACGGGCTGATTCCTGCACTGCATTTGCATGCTTTTTTTAGACTGTCTCCACCTCTACTGTATGTATCCCTCCCCCTTGAATGTATATAAACTACAATGTACCCTGCCTTAGTTGGACTTGGATGACTACAGTGACGCACAGCGCGTTTCTCAATAAAGAGTAACTTCTGCTTGAAAGATATCCTAACGTCTCCTGGTCTCTGCTTCGACGAGGAAAAAGTTTACTACATGGTAAATGAGAAAGTATTACAGTGTTTTTCTTTCTGTTGCTAATAATATAAAAGCAAACGCTATAATACTTTTTCATATACAGTTTACTTTCTTTCTTTAACAGTTCTTTCTAGTAACGTATTAGTCAAAACTGTTAAACAGAGACCATAACTAATGAAGATGGAGAATGGGAGCGCTGTGTGCTCAGGTGTTGCCGTCCTCAGTGCCATCAAAATAAAAAGTACTGCTTCCAACACATCGGTCAAACAGAAAAACTTATCAGCCAATGTCGATATTTTAAAAATTCCAAGTATCTGCCGATATATCGACCTTGGCAATATATTGGTTGACCACTAATAGAAAGCTGAATCAGCTTTTACATACATACTGATGTCCTCACCTCTGAGATCATACGATTAGTGTCTCCTAAAAAAAGCAAATCCAAAGCTTCCTCTTCATTGGCCGACTGTTGCAACGACAGGTTCTTGAGGTGAATGTTTTGGTCTGAGTCTTCCATTATTTTCACCCTCCTAAATCAATGACAAAACATTAAGAAGATGAGAAAACATATAATGTGTGAGAGAGAGAGAAGTAGTCAATCATCAAATCAATAAACCTCAGCTGTGTAGACTGCAGTGCCAGAGACTCAACACGCTTACACGCACAATTAATCCTTTAATCAGAGGATGTATAATGTGAAAAATATGGGCTTGTATTTTCAGCGGGACCACTATTCAATGCAATACACTTTTGCTTTTTTGTTTTTTAATAGCACAGAAACAGAAATATGAACAAAGATATGGATGAATAAACATAGAGAGATAAAAAAAAAAGTGAGAAGCAACATTGCTAGTAACAGTGACAGTGAATTTGAAGTGCCATTACTCCTTTAAAGTTTAGCCTGTGTGATCAGAAGTGGTCATTGTCTGTTTTCAAATTAGTTTAACCCATGTCATGCCTGATCAGATCTGATATAATAAAGAATTAAATTATAATCTACAATAATGAGAATTGAGCAAGGGTCAAAACAGAGACTAACGGTAAGTCCTCCAGACGAGATGCTTCATGTTGGGGATTCAGCAGATCATAGCCAGCCTCATTGTAGATTTCCAGGTAAGAAATTTGGGTTGTATAGATCATACTGCTGTCCTGGAAACAGATATACAACTATATGATTAAGGTATATTACAGTACATCGAAACAGACCAACTATTGTTAATGACATGTATACAGAGCTCTGCTTCCACTCCCTGCAGGGAGTAAAATATATCCACGCAGCGCATGAGAAAATAAAGCACGGGACGTGTTTGATGTCGAAAAACAGCTCAAAGCGCTACTCATGCTTCCTGGACTCAGACCTGAAGCGCCGTGCAGAAAGCCGTCTTTCAGACAGCAAGCAATCGTGAATTCAGTTCTCTTTCACGGATTATTGCGCTTGAATGGTCAAAAATATGTCAAAACGCATGTCCTGGCTAATTTATAGAGTGAAGACTAGGACGTACTTTTTCTTTTTGTTTTTTACATTTATTTAATTACTTACTGTTAAATAGAACTACTGTAGCCTACCTGAAATTTTTAAAGCGCTGTTTATTACATTTGTATATTTCTTATATTGTATTTGTCATATTGCTTTGCTTATTTTAAGGATAAAAGATAAAATAATTTAAATATATTTTAAAATAAAATAAAATGTACAACCCATATATATATATATATATATATATATATATATATATATATATATATATATATATATATATATATATATATATATTGTGATATAAAATTACATTAAAAATATTAAATTACTATTAAGATTTTGGTCATACCACCCACCCCTATCCTAGCCTGTTCAAAACTGTAAAAGGTTAGTGAATGTGATTCATAATATGAATGATGATTTGGTTGTTTGTTTTTTAATTTTTTTTTAAATTAAACAATGAATTTTAAGATCTATCATATTATTCAAATACTTTTATTGTTGTTTTAGTTTTCTGCCATGGTATCGATTTAGTATTGGTATCACAATATTTTAGTCAGGTATCATTTCAAAGTCATAATTATGCTATATGGTATAGTGGTAACACTAACCAGTAGGAATAACAAAAGGCTTTGCATAAATATGTACCAGCCTTCCCATCTAAATCTTGGTTCCAGCCAAGATTACTTTTGCATTTTTTTTTTTTTTTTGCTGAATGCATGCCTTCAGGAAAAATGCTATGAAAATGTGTACTGACCTTGCTGAAATGATGATAAAGGTAAGAAAGAGTTCTGGGGATGATCCCTCTGTCATTATAATGCTCCGCACCTCCAGTGATTGTAAAGGTCTTCCCACTTCCGGTCTGGCCATAGGCGAAGATGGTGCCATTATAACCTGCCAGCACACTATCAAAAGATGCAAGGTTCTCATGACAGCTTTCTGAAAATAGCTACAAAACTTATGACAGCTTGGACATTCTCAGGAAACTATTGCTAACTGTGCTACTTGTGTGTTGTGTCACTATGATTTTCTACTGATAGTCACACATTACTATGACTGTGACTATAACTGTGTAATACAAAAGAGCTGCTTAACAAAGTTTTATGACAAATAACTGCTTACAAACTGTATAAGAGAGATGCGGCTGCGTGCCTTGCCAGTCTAAATGTTTTATATATATGGTTTTACGAGTGCACACACCTAGCGCATGCACAGAAAACCAGCTGCAGCTGTGCAAAATCTGTGCAAAAATTCTCCTCTCTGACCTATCACAGCGCATGTACTAAACTGAATTATCTGTAGCGTCTTATTGCATTTAAAGTGTCAAAACACTCTAGGTTCACATAAACAGGCTTTGTCTTAAGTGAATGTATCTGGAAAAGAAATCATGTATGTTTATCGGTGTATTGGATCTGTGCATTACCGTAGTTCTTAAAGTGACAGCCTAATAAAACATCAGTACAGTCAGTATACGTTTTATTCACACAGTGAAGAATATGCAGTTGTATTTTTTTGATTTGATTATTCAATTTCTTACTTGAATGCTGCTCTTAGGTATACCTGCTGTACATGGAACATTTAAAGCAGTTTATTTCTTTTGCATCTTTCTTTTATTGTATTTGTCCTTGTTTTTTTCTATGCCGATGTTATCATTGCCTTCTGCAATAAAAAAAAAAAACATGATTTAAGGAAAACAATTCAAAAATATAGCTGCAAGCAGCGATGGCGGGCCTAAGCCCGGTGGCACCGCCACCCCGGTGGCTTCAGGGCAACTGTGCACAGCGGGCAATAGGCATTTAAAACGGTTAAACATAAAAGGACTATGTCAAAGTCATTGTCAAAGACAGAGAGAGAGAGAGTGTGTGCAAAGTTTCAAGAGTTTTCGAGCATGGTAAGGCCCCCAAAAGTGCCCGAATAGTCGGAAAAAAATAAAAATAAACAAATAATAATAATCCTAAAGAAAACAATAGGGCCTTCGCCCTTTGGGCTTGGGCCCTAATAATAATAATAATCCTAAAGAAAACAATAGGGCCTTCGCACTTTACAGGGCTTGGGCCCTAAATATAGCTGCAAGCAGCGATGACGGGCCCAAGCCCGGTGGCACCGCCACCCCGGTGGTTTCAGAGCAACTGTGCACGGCGGGCAATGGGCATTTAAAACGGTTAAATATAAAAGGTCTATGTCAAATTCAGATCACATTTACTGCAGCAGCTGGTGTCAATATGATCACAAAACACAACAGCCACATCCATGAGATTGTTTAAATTTAGATGAATTTCATGTCATAGAATATCATAGGTCAGTTTCAAATGAGTGCAGAATATTATCCTAATCTTCCATGTCCGTGTTTTTCTCAGACAACCTCTATAAAAATCCAGAGCAAATTACATACTGTTATTTGCGCAAATTCAACAGTACTCTGAGAAATGTAATCCAGTCTTAATGCGAATGTTTGTGATTGCTGATGTTGTATTATCCTAACACTTCTCTTCATGTGTTTTGACCTCCCTGAGCAATCATTTGCGCACCAATCTTATGCACCAAAAGCATGCTTTCATTTAGTTTCAATATGTGTGGTATAAAAAATAAAATATTATAAAATTAATAAATAGAGCCAAATCACAGAACCTGCAAAGACAATTTTAATATCAGTGTCAGGTAATAGTAAGGTACATGTCTAGATTTTTCTGCTCACTTATGCAAGTTTATTTTAAACAGCCACTTTTATAATCATGTGAAATTTACTTAAAGAGGGTTTTTTTTTTTTTTTTTTTTAAATTTGAATTATCAATAAATAATTAATTAATTAATTAATAATTAATTGTAAAAATAATAATTGTAAATCAAACGACATTTAGAAAACAGTAAAAGGGTTAAAGACCACTAATAAAGATTGTAACACACACACACACACGCACACAGAGAGAGACAGAGACCCACAATCAGAGACAAACCCCCCGGAACCCACCCACACACACACAGAATGAGTTAGACTCAGTGAGTGATGGGGCAGGGGGGAGGACAGAGAGAGACAGAGAGTGTGTGTGAAAAATCCACATTCAAACCAAAATACCTGACTTCCTGTTGATCAGAGCTAGTGACTGTAAATTAGAAAGTTGTCCGGCTTAATGAGAACAACATGTTTACCGAGTTTGGTGACTGTAGGTTAAACTATCCCCTCCACTTTTGTCAAAAGGTTGAGTTATAGAGTCCCTGCTCCCTGCCTGTTTCTAAGGCTTTTCCCATGTCTACTGGATGACAATATTGATGTGTGTGTCGAGTTTCATGCAATTTGAAGCATGTTAAGAGCCTCAAAAATACCCAAGAATCTTATTAAAGTTTAATGTGTTACCATGGCAACAGTATTTAAGATATCACAAATACATTCACAGGTCTACATCTGCCATGTTTTGACATTATTGTGATGAGGTTTGAAGCAAATCGGGTAAAAATAAGAGGGTGATTTCAAAGCATTTTGAAAGTGACACACTTCCTGCTGCCAGTTGGTGGCGCTATAACTTTGACTCACAATAGTCACATCCATGTGATCGGGCTCCTACAACCAACACACTGCTGAAGTTTCATAAAAATCAATCAAAACTTAGAAAAAAATAAATATACCTGCAAGCAGCAATGATGGGCCCAAGCCTGGTGGCACCGCCACCCCGGTGGCTTCAGGGCAACTGTGCACAACGGCAATAGGCATTTAAAATGGTTAAACAAAAGACTATGTCAAATTCACTCCACATTTACTGCACTATAAGGTGGCACTATAGAGCCCCTCCTCCCCGCCGGTTTCTAAGACTTTGCCCATGTCTACCAGATCCTGATGTGTGTGTCGAGTTTCATGCAACTTGAAGCATGCTAAGAGTCTCAAAAGCATCCTGAACAAATATTAAAGTTTGATGTGTTGCCAAAGCAACAGTGCTTGAGATATTACGATTATTTTCAAAGGTCTACATCTGCCATGTTTTGACATTATTCTGATGAAGTTTGAAGCAAATCGGGTAAAAATAAGAGGGTGATCTCAAAGTATGTTTAAAGTGAGACAATTCCTGCTGTCAGTTGGTGGCACTATAACTTTGACTGACAGTAGTCACATCCGTGTGATCAGCCTTGTACAACGAACACACAGCCGAAGTTTCATCAAAATTAATTAATGTATGCAGAAGTTATAACACTTCCTGTTTCCCTTTTATCGCCATAAATTCGTTGCCTCGCCATGGTCAAACCGTTTGAGATATCCAACATCCGTTTGAACTTTAACAACTTCAATGTCTTAGCACCAAGTTAAAAAAGTTTTGTCTAAATTGTATAAAGCCTGTAGGAGTAGTAGTATAAAATTGATAGCCTGTTTTTTCAAGTAATTCACATTCAAACCAAAATAGCTGACTTCCTGTTGCCAGTAGGTGGCGGTATTACTATAACTGAATATTGTCATGTAGATGCATTCAGGGAAGGACTCTTATCAAATGTGTGATGTTTGGGGTAGATTGGACATTGCATGCCTGAGTTACTGCAACTTCCTCTATCACTGTATTAATAGCATGCTTTAGCACTTAGCTAAGTGTTTTGCTAACATTTTTCTAGCATGTTGCTAGCCTGTTTAACACTTGCTGGCACATTTTAATATGCTGTTAGGAGTCCATAACAGTGTTAAACATGTCACTTCTTGTTGCCAGCAGGTGGCGCTATGACTATAACTGAATATGGGTATGGACATGTGTTCAGGACAGAACTGTTATTAAGTGTGTGAAGTTTGGGGCAGATCGGACATTGTTTGCCTTAGTTACAGCAACTTCCTGTTTCATGGTGAAACATCAAACTTTGTCAGGCCGCCAGGGACACGCCCTTTGACGAAAACTCAAGATCTTCGCAATTTAGCGTCGCACAAGCCTTATGATTACACAAACCAAATTTGAAGATGATCGGATTAAAACTCTTCCTGTTGCATTTAGGACTTCACTCCAAGACACTTTTTTGTAGGTAATGGGACGGTACATGTATGTACCGAATTTCGTACATGTACGTCGAACGTAGCCCGAGGCGCACACCGTTGAAGTTTTAGAGGTGGCGCTATTGAGCCATTTTGCCCCACCCAATTCTGAAACCTATATCAAGTGTCAATTTTCGCCAGTCCCGACAAGTGTGCAAAGTTTCGTGAGTTTTCGAGCATGTTTAGGCCCTCAAAAATGTTTGGAAATTATGTTTGGAAAAGAATAATAATAATAATAATTAAAGCTGCAAGCAGCGATGAAAGGGCCCTCGCACCTGGGCTCACCGCCACCTGTTGGCTTTAGGAAAACAGTGAACAGTGGCAAGAAAATACAAGAGAATTATGGCAAAGTCATTTCAAAGTGGCACACTTCCTGCTGCCAATAGGTGGCGCTTTGACCGTAACTGAATATTGCCATGTAGATGACTTCAGGCCAGGACTATTATCAAACATGTGAAGTTTGGAGCAGATCAGACATTGTATGCCTGAGTTACAACAACTTCCTGTTTCGTGGCGTTAATTGCATACATTAGCAATTAGCAGAGTATTGCATGATTTAACGTGTTTCTAGTATGTTTGATACTTTGTGGCATACTGAAATGTGTTCGTGGAATTGGATTACAGTGTGAAGCATGCCATTTCCTGTTGCCAGCAGGTGGCGCTATGACTAAGTGAAAATTGGCATATAGATGTCTTCAGACCAGGACTTTCATCACACATGTGAAGTTTGGGGCAGATCAGACACTGTATCCTTGAGTTACAACAGCTTCCTCCTTCATGGTGAAACATCAGACTTTGTCAGGCCACCACGGACACACCCTTCAACGAAAACTCAAGATCTTTGCAAATTAACATCGCTAAGGCCTTAAGATTAGACTGACCATATATGATGTTGTTCTGGTTAAATGTCTACGAGGAGTTGATCACAGTGTAAAACATGTAATTTCCTGTTGCCCGCAGGTGGCGCTATGACTTTCACTGAATAGTGCCATGTTGATATCTTCAGGCTAGGACTCTAATAAAACATGTGAAGTTTGGGTCAGATCCGACATTGTATACCCGATTTACAAGAACTTCCTGTTTCGTGGCGTTGATCGCATACATTAACAAATAGCCAAATGCTGCATGATTTAACATGTTTCTAGTGTGTTTGGTACTTTGTGGCATATTGAAATGTGTTTTCTGGGAGTGAATTACAGTGTAAAGCATGCCATTTTCTGATGCCAGCAGGTGGCGCTATGACTAACTGAATATTGGCATATAGATGTCTTCAGGCCAGGACTCTTATCACACATGTGAAGTTTGGGGCTGATCCGACTTTGTATACCTGATTTACATAAACTTCCTTTTTCATGGCGAAACATTGAAATATGTCAGGCCGCCACAGACACGCCCTTTAGCGAAAACTCTAGATCTTCGCAATTTAACGTCGCAAAGGCCTTTAGATTAGACTGACCAAATATGATGTTGATCTGATAAAAGCTCTAGGAGGAGTTCGTTAAAGTACAACGTCTGGAAATGGCAAAAAATGGCAAGTTAATTCAAAATATCGGACTTCCTGTTCGGTTTCAGATTTTGCTCCAAGAGACTTTTTTGTAGGTATTGGGCTGTTAAATGTGTGTACCGAATTTCAAAATCTACGTTAAATGTATCGCGAGGGGGCACTTCGTTAGGTGGCGCTATCGAGCCATTTTGCCACGCCTAATTCTGCAACCCATAACAGACGTAAATTTTCACCACTTCTGACACGTGTGCAAAGTTTCATGAGTTTTCGAGCACATTTAGGCCCTCCAAAAAGCGATTCACTTTGGAGAAGAATAATAATAAACGGGTCAATTCCAATAGGGTCCTCACACCATCGGTGCTCGGGCCCTAAATATAGCTGCAAGCAGCGATGACGGGCCAAAGCCCGGAGGCACAGCCACCCCAGTGGCTTCAGGGCAACTGTGCACGGTGGGCAATGGGCATTTAAAACAGTTAAAGGATTAGTTCACTTTTAAATAAACTTTTGCTGATAATTTACTCACCCCCATGTCATCCAAGATGTCCATGTCTTTCTTTCTTCAGTTGAAAAAAAATTAAGGTTTTTGATGAAAACATTCCAGGATTTTTCTGCATATAATGGACTTCAATGGACACCAAACGGTTTAAGGTCCAAATGACAGTTTCAGTGCAGCTTCAAAGGGCTTTAAACGATACCAGATGATACCAGACGATGAATAAGGGTCTTATCTAGCGAAACGATCAGTCATTTTCGAAAAAAAATACAACTGTATATGCTTTATATAAACAAACGTTCTAAGTGCCTCCGCCAAAACTGTATTTCTGTATTCTCCAAAAAGCTTACGCTGTATGTCCTACGCCTTCCCTATTCAACTTACGGAACGAACATTTTTTTGCGGTTTTGGCGGAGGCACTTAGAAGGCGAACGTTTGTTTATATAAAGCATATGCAGTTGTATTTTTTTTCGAAAATGACCGATCGTTTCGCTAGATAAGACCCTTATTCCTCGTCTGGTATCGTTTAAAGCCCCTTGAAGCTGCACTGAAACTGTAATTTTGACCTTCAACCGTTATGCTCTCAATGAAAAATGCAGAACAGTTAGTTCATGCGTTCATGACCTCAAGGCTAGATTACTGTAACGCTCTACTGGGTGGTTGTTCTGCTCGCCTGATAAATAAACTACAGCTCGTACAAAATGCAGCAGCTAGAGTTCTTACTAGAACCAGGAAGTATGACCATATTAGCCCAGTTCTGTCAACACTGCATTGGCTTCCTGTTAAACATCGTATAGATTTTAAAATCTTGCTAATTACTTACAAAGCACTAAATGGTTTAGCTCCCCAGTACCTGAGCGAGCTCCTAATTCATTATAGTCCTTCACGTCTATTGCGATCTCAGAATTCAGGCCAGCTGATAATACCTAGAATATCAAAATCAACTGCAGGTGGTAGATCCTTCTCCTATTTGGCACCTAAACTCTGGAACAATCTTCCTAGCATTGTTCGGGAAGCAGACACACTCTGTCAGTTTAAATCTAGACTAAAAACGCATCTCTTTAACCTGGCATACACATAACACATTACCAATTTATATTTCCAAATCCGTTAAAGAATTATTAGGCTGCATAAATTAGGTCAGCCGGAACCGGGAACACTTCCTATAACACCTGATGTACTCGTTACATCAGAAGAAGAATGGCATCTACGCTAATATTAGTCTTTCTGTTTATCCCGAGGTTCACCGTAGTCAACCGGATCCGGGCCGTATCCAGGTGAGACCAAGGACCTGCACCTTGACACGACCACAACGCAGCCCTGAAGTATCAGCAGAGATTGAGTCAACTAGATCATCCCCTGTGAAGGCCTCATCGACACGACAGCCACGACACAGTTCCTCAACAACCGTCCATACCGGCGTGATGAATACGATCCTCAATTGGATGGAACTGAAATAAATACTTTTAATGTTGCGATCCTATTGGACTTATGATAGCAACCTGAATTGTAACAAAGCACTGTTGGCCAGAGGAGAACTGGCACCCCGACTAAGCCTGGTTTCTCCCAAGGTTTTTTTCTCCATTTTAACACCAATTTGCCACTTGTCTGCCACCTGATGTCACCTGATGGAGTTTGGGTTCCTTGCCGCTGTCGCCTCTGGCTTGCTTAGTTGGGGACACTTGACTTGACTTGACTAGAATAATCCTGGAATGTTTTCATCAAAAACCTTAATTTCTTTTCGACTGAAGAAAGAAAGACATGAACATCTTGGATGACATGGGGGTGAGTAAATTATCAGGAAAAGTTTATTTGAAAGTGGACTAATCCTTTAAACATAAAAGGACTATGTCAAATTCACACCACATTTACTGCAGCAGCTGATGCTCCTATGATCACAAACCACAACAGCCACATCCATGAGATTGTTTAAATTGAGATGACTTTCATGTCATAGAATGTCATAAGTCAATTTAAAATGAGTGCAGAATATCATCCTAATCTGCCATGTCTGTGTTTTTTTCTCAGACAACCTCTATAAAAATTCTAGAGCAAATTATATACTATTTTTTGTGCAAACTTCACAGTGAGAAATCTAATCTAGGCTTAATGCGAATGTCTGTGATTGCTGATGTTGTATAATCCTAACACTTCTCTTCATGTGCTTTTTGACCTCCCTGAGCTGTTGTTTGTGCACCAATCTTATGCACCAAAAGCATGCTTACATTTAATTTCAATATGTGTGGTATAAGATGAAAAAATAAAATAAAAAAATTAATAAATAGAGCCAAATCACAGAACCTGCAAAGACAATTTTAATGTCAGTCTCAGGTAATAGTAAGGTACATGTCTAGATTTTTCTGCTCACTTATGCAAGTTTATTTTAAAAAGCCACTTTTATAATCATGTGAAATTTACTTGAAGAGGGTTTTATTTTAATAAATTTGAATTATATCAATAAATAATTAATTTAAAAATAATTTTAATTGTAAAAATAATAATTGTAACTCGAACAACATTTAGAAAACTAGTCCTATCCTAATAGCGATATAGTGTCATGGTTCAATTTCAAATGATTGTGAAGTTATCATTTGCAGTTCATTAATAAATGGGTAATCAGTAAAAGGGTTAAAGACCACTAATCAAGATTGTAATACACACATAAACATACACACTCACTCACACTCTCTCTCTCTCTGTCTCTCTCACACACACACACACACACACACACACACACACACACACAGACAGACAGACAGACAGACAGACAGACATAGACTCTCTCTCTGTCCAAACTCCCCTACCCACTCCCTCCTCCTCTCACTCCTTCAGTCTCTGTGTGTGTGTGTGTGTGTGTGTGTGTGTGTGTGTGTGTGTGTGTGTGTGTGTGTAAAATCTACATTCAAACCAAAATATCTGACTTCCTGTTGGTCAGAGCTAATGATTATAAATTAAAAAGTTGTCCGGCTTGATGAGAACAATAAGTGTACCGAGTTTGGTGACTGTAACCCCCCCACTTTTGTCAAAAGGTAGCGCTGTAGAGCCCCTGCTCCCTGCCCATTTCTAAGGCTTTGCCCATGTCTACTGGATGACAATATTGATGTGTGTGTCGAGTTTCATGCAATTTGAAGCATGTTAAGAGGCCCAAAAATGCCTAAGAATATTATTAAAGTTTGACATGCAGCCATGGCAACAATATTTAAGATATCACAAATACATTCACAGGTCTACATCTGCCATGTTTTGACATTATTGTGATAAAGTTTGAAGCAAATCGGGTAAAAAAAAAAAAAAAAAGAGGGTGATCTCAAAGCGTTTTGAAAGTCACACACTTCCTACTGCCAGTTAGTGGCGCTATAACTTTGACTCACAATAGTCACATCTATGTGATCGGACTCCTACAACGAACACACAGCTGAAGTTTCATAAAAATCAATCAATGTATGCATAAGTTATAACACACTTCCTGATTTCCTTTTCTCGCCATAAATTCCTTGCCTCGCCACGGCCAAACCGTTCGAGATATCAAAAATCTGCTGGCAATTTTTCATCATCAATGTCTTGACTTCATGCTGACCAAGTTTGGTGGTGATCGGATTAATCACCTAGGAGGAGTATATCAAATTCAAGAACATGCATTTTTCAAACAAACCATAATAACTGACTTCCTGTTGAGCTGGAGTATAACTTAGAGCACGAAAGTTGTTAGGCCCGATGAGGTCTATATGTGTACCGAGTTTCATACTAATATGTGCAAGCGCGTTTGATATATGGACAAAGTTTTCGGACCCCGTTCAAGAGGGCGCTGTCGAGCCCCCCTGCCGCGCCCGTGTACCAGCTTCTGCCCGGCCCTGATGGCCGCGTATTCCGATGTGTTTGTGCAAAGTTTCAAGAGTTTTCGAACATGTTAAGGGCCCCAAAAGTGCCAAAAACATAGAAAAAAATAATAAAATAATAATAAAATAATAATAATAATAAATATAGCTGCAAGCAGCGATGGCGGGCCCAAGCACGGTGGCACCGCCACTCCAGTGGCTTCAGGGCAACTGTGCACGGCGGGCAATAGGCATTTAAAACGGTTAAACAAAAAATGACTATTTCAAAGTCATTTGAATACACCACATTTACTGCTGCAGTTGGTGCCCATATGATCACACACACACACACACAAACACAAACACAAACACACACACACACACACAGAGAGAGAGAGAGAGAGAGAGAGAGAGAGAGAGAGAGAGAGAGAGAGAGAGAGAGAGAGAGAGAGAGAGAGAGAGAGAGAGAGAGAGAGAGAGAGAGAGAGAGAGAGAGAGAGTGTGAGACTGAGGGGGATAGGACAGAGAGAGAGAGAGAGAGAGAGTCTGAAAAATCCACATTCAAACCAAAATAGCTGACTTCCTGTTGGTCGGAGCTAATGACTGTAAATTAGAAAGTTGTCCAGCTTAATGAGAACAATATGTGTACCGAGTTTGGTGACTATAGGTAAAAATAACCCCCCCTCTTTTGTCAAAAGGTGGTGCTACTGAGCCCCTCCACCACGCCCGTTTCTAAGGCTTTGTCCATGTCTACTGGTCTACAATATTGATGTGTGTCGAGTTTCATGCAATTTGATGCATGTTAAGAGCCTCAAAAACACTAAAGAATATTATTAAAGTTTGACATGTTGCCATGGCAACAATATTTAAGATATCACAAATACATTCACAGGTCTACATCTGCCATGTTTTGACATTATTCTGATGAAGTTTGAAGCAAATCGGGTGAAAGTAAGAGGGTGATCTTAAAGCAGTTTGAAAGTGACACACTTCCTGCTGCCGGTTGGTGGTGCTATAACTTCGACTCACAATAGTCACATCCATGTGATCAGCCTCCTACAACGAACACACAGCTGAAGTTTCATAAAAATCAATCAATATATGCAGAAGTTATAACACATTTAGTGTTTCCCTTTTCTTGCCATAAATCCGTTGCCTCGCCACGGCCAAACCTTTCGAGATATCAAAAATCCGCTGGCAATTTTTCAACATCAGTGTCTTGACTTCATGCTGACCGAGTTTGGTGGTGATCGGATTATTCACCTAGGAGGAGTATATCAAATTCCAGAGCATGCGTTTTTCAAACAACCCATGATAACTGACTTCCTGTTGAGCTGGCGTATAACTTAGAGCACGTTCGGCCCGATAAGGTCTTTATGTGTAGCGAGTTTCATACTAATACATGCAAGCGTGTTTGATATATGGCCAAGTTTTTGGATCCTATTCAAGAGGGCGCTGTCAAGCCCCCCCCCCGCCACGCCCGGGTCCCAGCCTCTGCGGCGTCCTAATGGCCGCAGATTCCAATGTGTGTGCCAATTTTCAAGAGTTTTTGAGCACGTTAAGGCCCCCAAAAAGCCCTGGAAGGTTGAATAAATAAATAATAATAATCCTTAGGAGAACAATAGGCCCCAGCGCCTTAGTGGCTTGGGCCCTAATAATGATAATTAAAGCTGCAAGCAGCGATGAAAGGGCCCTCGTACCTGGGCTAACCGCCACCCGTTGGCCTTAGGAAAACAGTGAATAGTGGGCAACATGCATGTAAGTGAGTAAATACAGGAGAATTATGGCCAAGTCATTTCAAAGTGCCACACTTCCTGCTGCCAACAGGTGGTGCTTTGACCGTAAGGGAATATTGCGATATAGATGTGTTCAGGCCAGAAATATTATCAAACGTGTGAAGTTTGGAGCAGATTAAACATTGTATGCCTGAGTTACAACAACTTCCTGTTTCATGGTGTTAATCGCATACTTTAGCACTTAGCCAAGTGTTGCATGATTTAACATATTTCTAGCATGTTTGGTACTTTGTGGCATATTGAAATGTGTTTCTGGGAGTGAATTACAGTGTAAAGCATGTAATTTCCTGTTGCCATTTATCATTACTAAGGTCTTAAGATTAGACTGACAACATATGATGTTGATCTGGTTAAATCTCTATGAGGAGTTAATCACAGTGTAAAACATGTCATTTCCTGTTGCCCACAGGTGGCGCTATGACTGTAACTGTATATTGTCATGAAGATGTCTTCAGGTCACTACTCTAATAAAACATGTGAAGTTTGGGGCAGATCCGACATTGTATACCCAAGTTACAAGAACTGCCTGTTTCATGGCGAAACATCGAACTTTGTCAGGTCACTACGGACACGCCCTTCAGTGAAAAATCTAGATCTTCGCAATATAACGTCGCAAAAGCCTTTAGATTAGACTGACCAAATATGACATTGATCTGATTAAAGCTCTAGGAGGAGTTCGTTAAAGTACAAAGTCTGGAAATGGCAAAAAATGGCAAGTTAATTCAAAATATCTGACTTCCTGTTCAGTTTCAGATTTTGCTTCAAGAGACTTTTTTGTAGGTATTGGGCTGTTAAACGTGTGTACCGAATTTCAAAATCTACATGAAATGTAGAGCGAGGGGCACTTCATTAGGTGGCGCCATCAAGCCATTTTGCCCCGCCCAATTCTGAAACCCATAACAGACGTAAATTTTCACCACTTCTGATGCGTATGCAAAGTTTCATGAGTTTTCGAGCATGTTCAGGCCCTCAAAAATGCGATTCACTTTGGAGAATATTAATAATAATAAATATAACTGCAAGCAGCGATGACGGGCCCAAGCCCGGTGGCACCGCCACCCCGGTGGTTTCAGGGCAACTGTGCATGGTGGGCAATGGGCATTTAAAACAGTTAAACATAAAAGGTCTGTCAAATTCAGACCACATTTACTGCAGCAGCTGGTGCCTCTATGATCACAAACCACCATCGTAATCTGTCATGTTTGTGTTTTTCTCAGACAACCACTATAAAAATTCCAGAGCAAACTACCTACTGTCATTTGCGCAAACTCAACCGTACTCTGAGAAATCTAATCCAGTGTAATGTGAATTTCTGTGATTGCTGATGTTTTATTACCCTAACACTTCCCTAACACCCTAACACAGCTATTGTTTGCGCACCAATCTTATGCACCAAAATCATGCTTTCATTTAATTTCAGTATGGGTGGTATTTGATGTAAAAATAAAAATATTATAAAATTAATAAATAGAGCCAAATCACAGAACTTGCAAAGATGATTTTAATATCTGTCTCAGGTAAGAGTAAGGTACGTGTTTCTAGTCTAGTCTTGTCTGAATCAATACATGAAATCATAGTTGTCGGGTAATAAGAATTGTAAATCATGTCATTTAGAAAAGTATTCCTGTCCAAATAGTGATATAGTGTCATAGTTCAATTTTAAATGAGTGTGAAGTTATCATTTGCAGTGTGTTTTTATACTTTAACTAACTTAATTATCAAACTAATAATATAATACTATATTGTCAGTGGCCTACAAATAAACTGGCTTGAATAGCTGCTTCAGGTGTGTTTGATTAGGGTTGGCACTAAACTCTGAAGGACAGTGAGTCTGCAAGAAAAGGGTAAAGGACTGATCAAGGGGGTAAAACTGACAGACACACACACACACACACACACAGATAATGAGTGAGACTGAAGGAGCAAGGGGGAGGTGGAGGAAAAAAAAAAACATCTAAATTGTGACAAAGTAGTCTTTGATAAATGTTTAAATATACCTGCACATACAGTATAAAATAAAAAATAAATCATTGTTCCATGTATCTAAACTACTGCTCTATTGCTTGATTTATCCAACCCTGTTTAAAAATAGGTATATGCTGCCTTCTAGTTGTTACTCTATGAATGACATTTATCCATTTTTCAATCAGATATAATTAATCTGCCTATTTTTAACTCACACATGCTTTTTGAATAAAAAAAAAAAAAAAGAATAAAATGTGTTTATTTCAAACATTTGTATTATTCTATATATAAATTAATTGTGTATAGTGTTTTTTTATAGAAAATAAGAGTCATTCCATTTCCCTTTTTTGACATTACTTCAATCTATCACCATGGCAACACCGTTCGAGATATCCATTATCCATTCTCAATTTAACATCTTCAATGTCTTAGCACCATGGTAAAAAATGTTTGGTCTGAATCGAATAAACCCCCTAGAAGTAGTAGTTTAAAATTCAGAGCCTGTTTATTCAAAAAATCCACATTCAAACCAAAATATCTGACTTCCTGCTGGGCGGAGCTAATGACTGTAAATTAGAAAGTTGTCTGGCTTAATGAGACCAATATGTGTACCGAGTTTGGTGACTGTAGGTTAAACTAACCCCCCCACTTTTGTCAAAAGGTGGCGCTATAGAGGCCCAGCTCCCCGCCCGTTTCTATGGTTTTGCCCATGTCTACTGGTTGACATCTCTGATGTGTGTATTGAGTTTCATGCAATTTGAAGCATGTTAAGAGTCTCAAAAGCTTCCAAAACGAATATTAAAGTTTGATGCGTTGCCATGGTAACGGTGTTTGAGATATCACAATTCTTTTCAAAGGTCTACATCTGCCATGTTTTGACATTATTCTGATAAAGTTTGAAGCAAATCGGGTAAAAATAAGAGGGTGATCTCAAAGCAAGTTGAAAGTGACACTTCCTGCTGCCAGTTGGTGGCGCTATAACTTTGACTCACAATAGTCACATCCATGTGATCAGCCTTGTACAAAGAACACACAGCTGACGTTTCAAAATCAATCAATGTATGCAGATATTATAACACATTTCCTGTTTACCTTTTCTCGCCATAAATTTGTTGCCTCGCCACGGCCAAACCGTTTGAGATATCAAAAATCCGCTGGCAATTTTTCATCATCAATGTCTTGACTTCATGCTGACCGGGTTTGGTGGTGATCGGATTAATCACCTAGGAGGAGTATATCAAATTCCAGAGCATGCGTTTTTCAAACAACCCATAATAGCTGACTTCCTGTTGAGCTGACGTATAACTTAGAGCATGAAAGTTGTTAGGCCCGATGAGGTCTTTATGTGTATTGAGTTTCATACTAATACATGCAAGCGTGTTTGATATATGGATAAGTTTTCGGATCCCATTCAAGGGGGCGCTGTTGAGCCCCTGTGCCACGCCGGGTCCCAGCCTCTGCGGCGTTCTAATGGCCACAGATTCCAATGTGTGTGCCAATTTTCAAGAGTTTTTGAGCACGTTAAGGCACCCAAAAAGTCCTGGAAGGTTGAAAAAAATAATAATAATAAAATAATAATAATCCTTAGGAGAACAATAGGCCCCTGCGCCTTAGTGGCTTGGGCCCTAATAATAAACGGAGCAATTCCAATAGGGTCCTCACACCATCGGTGCTCGGGACCTAAATATAGCTGCAAGCAGCGATGGCAGGCCCAAGCCCGGTGGCACCGCCACTCCGGTGGCTTCACGGCAACTGTGCATGGCGGGCAATAGGCATTTAAAACGGTTAAACATCAAAGAACTATTTCAAATTCATTTGAATACACCACATTTGCTGCAGCAGTTGGTGCCCATAGGATCACTCACACACACACACACACACACACACACACACACACACACACACAGAGAGACAGAGAGAGAGAGAGAGAGAATTTTTTGAATTTTAAGTTCACCTTTATTTTTACAAAAAAAAAAACTATTACAAAAAAAATTCACAAATGAGTTACATAAAACCAACAAAAAAACTAAAACAAAAAACTTTTTTTTTTAAACCTCAAAACCAATTCATTTTCATACAGTGTGCATAATACTTCATTTAATCCCCATAATTCTATGAACTTTGCCAGAGATTCCACCAACTTGTAATATGCATACTCCACCCTCAATCGAGAAGCTACGAAACCTAAAAACATAGGCACAACACTTGTTGCCCCTTGCCCCAACATTCTGTTTTTTCTTGTCTTCCAAATGACCAGTTTTGCAGTGCCAGATAAAAAATTCATTAAAACCGACAAATTTTTCTTTTTAACTGAATACTTTGGCCCAAAAATGAACAATTGAAAAGAAAATTCTTCACCCAGAGACAAGAACCAATTACTTAATAAATCAAAAAGATTACCCAATCTTGAACACTGCACAAAAAGATGAAAACCTGACTCTGCCTCAGAGCAAAAGGGACATCCCACCCCAACACTAGGATTGAGGTGTACCACATGTCTGTTTGTAGCTATTATCCCGTGTACAATCCTCCACTGGAGGTCACCTGTCCTCTTGTCAATCGGACGTTTGTACAGGGTACGCCAGCAGCCTTTAGGGGAAGAGTCAGTTCCAAAAAACTGTGTCTAGCTTGTTGAAGAAACTCCATTAAAAAATTGCATGTTGGAAACTTTAACACATATCAAGTAAAGAGATTTCTTTCCAGCAGATTCAAAACTTTCCAGAACTGGCGTCCTCAGAGACAATAAACAGCTTTCATCTTCCACCCAGTCTTCCACAGCTGCACTTACAATGATTGAGGGAAAGATATAACCATGCCCCTCCACCCATTCATTTAGGACAGCTTGGTTTTTCAAAAAAACTTGATAATCTGCTCTCAAGTCCTTGAAAATCTCTGCCATGCACTGTAAAAAATGGATCGATTTCACACCACTTCTTTGGCTCAAATCTTGCACATTGTAGCTTATTACACCCAGTTGCTGACAGTCGTGCTTGCACATTTTCAGAAGACAACAGTCTTGAAGGTAAAAAGGGGTTCAAAAATAATGGCTCCTCTAATAACCAAAACCCAGCAGGTGTATTAGATGGTCTTGATACAACAAAAACCTTCCAGGCCTCCAGCACAGATCTATAAAAGGGGGATAGATCCACCATTTCAGTTTTTTTCAGCTGCATTAAAAACAAATGTTTATCAAAGTTCATTCCACCTGCTATCCTTAAAAGAGCTGTTGCAGTGTCCATCCAGGCAGAGTTTTTGTTGTACAATAGTCTTTGAGCTGTTTGTAGTCGAAAAGCCATTATCCTAGACTTGATATCCACCAAGCCCTGCCCCCCTTCTTGTACTGGAAGATACAAAGCAGCTGATCTAATCCAGTGTTGTCCTGACCAGAAAAAAGTAACCAGCCTCCTTTGAATACTTTGAATTAATCCTGTAGGTGGCTGCTGTACACTCAGTTTATGCCAAAGATTAGAAGCCACTAAATTATTAGCGACCAAAACTCTTCCCCTGTAGGACAACTGGGGTAGCAACCATTTCCAGCGAGACAATCGGGTACACACTCTTTCCTCTAAACCCTCCCAATTTAACTTTTGAAACTCACTTAAGCCAAAATAAATACCTAAAATTTTTCCATATAAGATCTCCTGGCAACCGTGGAAGATTTTCAAAAGAAAACTGTCCTGCCCAAAAAGCCTCACTTTTATCCCAGTTAACTTTAGCCGATGAGGCTTTTCATACACATTAACTGCATTAACCAGAGCCTTATTATCTTTCTCATGATTAACAAAAACAGTCACATCATCAGCATAAGCACTCACAGTAATATTTGAACTCTGAGATAACCCAGGAATAATAAAACCAGACAAAGTTTTACGTATATTAAAAAGAAGAGGCTCAATAGCAATGCTATATAATTGCTCTGATAAAGGACAACCTTGTCTAATACCTCTTGAAACTGGGATTGGCCGGCTTAACCCACCTCCCACTTTCACAATACAAGCAGCACCTGTATACAGTAATTTGACCAAGTTTAAAAAATGTTCACCAATACCAAAAGCTTTTAAAACATTAAAAAGATAACCATGATCAATCCGATCAAAAGCTTTTTCTTGGTCTAAAGAAATTATACCAACTTTCATTTCAAGACCTTTACAAATGTCTAAAGTGTCCCGAATTAAAAACAAGTTATCCATGATCATTCTCTCTGGAATACAATAAGTTTGATCTTTTTGTACAATTAAGTTTAGATATTTTTTAAGTCTGTTAGCAAGACACTTAACAAAATTTTATAATCAGTGGTCAATAATGCAACAGGTCTCCAATTTTTTAAAAGAGATAAATCCCCCTTTTTTGGTAATAAAGATAAAACGGCACATTGACAGGATATAGGCAAAAAAACATCTTTGCTGCATTCACAGAAAACCTCATACAGGTTTTGCAGCAGTGAGTTCTTGAAAAGACAGCTCAGTGTCCAAGGCAGTCTTAGAGTCTATTTGAGGCAAGTCTTGAATTAGCTGTTCAGCACAATCAATATCACAATGATCAGCAGTATACAAGCTGGAATAAAAAGTCACTGCATGAAGCCTCATCTCAGCGATATCACTGGTTACCCTCCCATCAGGAAGATGAAGACAAGCCATTTGTTTCTGTTGTGCCACTTTGTGTTCTAAATTAAAAAAATAAGCACTAGGGGCATCCATGTCATTAACAGAGACAAACCGAGACCTTACAAGAGCTCCCTTCACCCTCTCATTCAAAAACAAACCCAATTCTCTTTTTTTTTCTTGCAGGTTATTGAGCAAATTAGGATCATATCTATTTATTAGATCCACCTCCATATTTGATATATCCTTCTCAATTAACTGAATAGTTTCTCTTAATTTGTTAGTGGAATTAGCAGTATGTTGCAGACAAAACAATTTAATATTAATCTTCCCTATTTCCCACCACTGTTTTAAATTTTCAAAAGTGTCTTTACACAATCTCCACTGCTGCCAAAACGTTTTAAAATGTTTACAAAAATTAATATCCTGAAGCAGTTTAGTGTTAAAATGCCAATAAGAAGACTTTTTTATACACTTGGACATACTTATAGTTAGAGAAACCAGATGATGATCTGTGAATCCTACTGGAATGATTAAACAATCAATAATCCAACTACTAAAATGATTAGACACATAGATCCTATCCAGTCGAGCAGCACTAACTCTATTATCCATCATTTTAATCCAAGTATATTGTCTCACTTGTGGATGTTTAATCCGCCACATATCTAAAAGATCTGTTTCTTTGATTATTTTCGATAATTGAGATGCAGACTGAAAATGAGGTTCCTCATTAGTACGATCAATAGTAAAATTTTCAGTACAATTTCAATCACCTCCCATAATTATATTTCCATCAGAACACTGATTTAAAACATTACTTAACAGAAAAAAATAGCTCGTTCATGCCCGACAGTAGGTGCATACACATTTAAAAAATAAAAAAGGACCCCTTCAATATTAGCTTTCACTACAACAAGTTTACCATTTACAGGTTCCTCTGTTTTTAAAACATCAACTCTTATATCTGGAGAGAACAAGATTGCCACCCCTGCACTCACATTTGTTTTATGACTAAGTACATACTGCCCTTTCCACCATATTCCCCAGTCAACTTCGTCAACTGTATCACTATGTGTATCTTGAAGGAAAATAACATGTAAATTTTTTTGCTCTATTGTTTCAAAAACCAGAGCACGCTTATGTTCATCCCTTCCACCATTAATGTTAAGTGAGCCAACCCTTAATACTTCCATAAAAAAAGACTGGAAGAAAGAGCAGACAGGCTGAAAGGAGCAGAAAAAAAAAGAAAAAAAAAAAACACCATGTGATGCATGGAAGGTCAATTACAGAGATAATTTTAACTTTCTATTTTTCTCTGTTTTTCGATACTTTCTCACTGCAGTTAAGTGCTTCTTTAAACAGAACCGCTTCTTTTCACTCAAAAGATCAACCCCCACGGTCTTCTGAAGAAAAGTAACTGACTTTACAAACTTATCAACAGAAAAAATTCTCTAACATCAACCTGCTTTCCAAAAGTATTATCTAGAAACTGATCGATTTCCTCTAAAGTATACAATGAGAAATACTTCTGAGGATCTTGAGAGTTCTCTTCAAAACCACACTGTGAGCAGGAGTCTATATCCTGCACGGAAACAGACTCATCTGACAAAGCATCCTCTGCTGTCATCTGTGAATCTGTTCGACTCTTCTCTATCACACCCATGCTGATCAGCACTAGTACTTGGCAACACATTCTCATCACATTCAATATCCTGTTTAACCACTAAATGCTCTTTACCCTTAACAACATTATCATCGACATCAGTATTTGAACTTGTTGCAGCTACCACTGGTATCACTGAAGTATTCACCTCTACATTTAAATCCGTATTAATCTCTGAATGTCTCACCTCCATGAGGCCTGAGATCTCCTCCTGACCTTGTGCAGAAGTAGCCTGAGCATCAGCCTCTATCCCCGGGCCAATGTTTTCCTGTCCGCGATCTTTATGCGGGCACACCTGCCGTTTATGGCCTACATCACCGCATTCAAAACACCGCAAATTCCCAGTAGTCGCATAAATCATATATGATCCTCCTTCATGCTTCACACGAAAAGAGACGTTAAGTGTACGATCTGGTGATTCTAAAAACATGTAAACCTGCCTCCTAAAAGACATATCCTTCAAAGCTGGGTTTTTACATCCCAGAGAAATCGCTCTAAACGGACTCGCAATCTTCCCAAACCGCAATAATTCACACTCTAATATGTCATCAGCAATGAACGGCGGCACATTTGAAATTCTACTTTGCTAGAAGCATTATGTAGCGGCGTAACTTGCACCAATTCATCTTTAATGACAAGCCCCGTTTCAATCACGATTAACAAGATGTTGTTGTTTCAGAAAAACAACCACGGCTTTATTCATTCTAGAAGCAGAGGAAATATTCTCATGGCCTACCTTCTCTCCAACCGCAACTAGAACATCCTCCACCATTACTCCGTCCTCCGCCATGCACCTAAATCCATTGCGCAGAGAAATGGATGGCGTCTCCACGTGGAACGCCATCCTCCTATCCTCTTACACAACTCCCACTTTTTTCACAAAAATTAAACTACTTTGGTAATTAAACTACGGCTTTGGTGACTGTAGGTAAAAATAACCCCCCCCACTTTTGTCAAAAGGTGGCGCTACTGAGCCCCTCCACCACGCCCGTTTCTAAGGCTTTGTCCATGTCTACTGGTCTACAATATTGATGTGTGTGTCGCATTTAATGCAATTTGAAGCATGTTAAGAGCCTCAAAAACACTAAAGAATATTATTAAAGTTTGGCATGTTGCCATGGCAACAATATTTAAGATATAACAAATACATTCACAGGTCTACATCTGCCATGTTTTGACATTATTGTGATAAAGTTTGAAGCAAATCGGGTAAAAAAAAAAAGGGTGATCTCAGAGCATTTTGAAAGTGACACACTTCCTGCTGCCAGTTGGTGGCGCTATAACTTGTGACTCACAATAGTTACATCCATGTGATCGGACTCCTACAACGAACACAGCTGAAGTTTCATAAAAATCAATCAATGTATGCTTAAGTTATAGCACACTTCCTTTTTCCCTCTTCTCACCATAAATTTGTTGCCTCGCCACGGCCAAACCATTCGAGATATCAAAAATCCGCTGGCAATTTTACATCCTCAATGTCTTGACTTCATGCTGACCGAGTTTGGTGGTGATCGGATTAATCGCCTAGGAGGAGTATATCAAATTCCGGAGCATGCGTTTTTCAAAAAACCCGTAATAGTCGACTTCCTGTTGGGGTGGCGTATAACTTAGAGCACGAAAGTTGTTAGGCCCGATGAGGTCTATATGTGTACTGAGTTTCATACTAATACGTGCAAGTGTATTTGATATATGGACCAAGTTTTCGGCCTTTGTTCAAGGGTGTGCTGTCGAGCCCCCCTGCCACGCCCGGGTACCAGCCTCTGCAGCGTCCTAATGGCCGCAGATTCAAATGTGTGTGCCAATTTTCAAGAGTTTTTGAGCATGTTAAGGACCCCAAAAAGCCCCGGATGACAGAAAAAAAATAAAAATAAAATAATAATAATAATAATAATAATAATAATAATCCTTAGAAAAACAATAGGGCCCTGCGCCTTAGTGGCTTGGGCCCTAATAATAATAATAATAATCCTAAAGAAAACAATAGGGCCTTCAGCCTTTGGCTTTGACCCTAATAATAATAATAAGGGGATCAAGAGGGCCCTGCGCCATTAGTGGCTTGGGCCCTAATAATCCTTAGAAAAACAATAGGGCCCTGCGCCTTAGTGGCTTGGGCCCTAATAATAAACGGAGCAATTCCAATAGGGTCCTCACACCATCGGTGCTCGGGCCCTAATAATAATCCTTAGGGGATCAAGAGGCACCGGTGGCACCGCCACCCCGGTGGCTTCAGGGCAACTGTGCATGGCGGGCAATGGGCATTTAAAATGGTTAAACATGAAAGGTCAATGTCAAATTCACACCACATTTACTGCAGCAGCTGCTGCCTATATGATCACAAACCACAACAGCCACATTCATGAGATTTAAAATTGAAAATTTATGTCATTTAAAATTTCATGTCAGAGAATGTCATAGGTCCCTTTGAAATGAGTGCAAAGTTATCTTTTGTAGCTCAAAATTTTCTAAGTCTAAGTCCAGTGTTAATCTAAGTATAATACAGACAGTCAATAGTAGACAGTAACATGTTTTAAAGGCTGCTGTCACTAAGACCTAATGGACGGAGACAATATGCTGTTACACATGCTGTTCACATTCATATAACAGGGCTCGACAATAAGGACTGCCCGATGGCCCGGGGCCAGTGTGAACGACGCTCTGGACAGTAGGCAGAACTGTCACTTGCCCAATCGGGCCAGTGCTTTAGGGTGTGCAATATATATCGTCTATGATATTGTAATTGTTGATTTAAACGATCTGAAATTATCGAGTATGTCCCTCACTTTACAAAAACACACCCATTGAGTGCACGCATGCACTATGTGACATAGTCTAGTAGGTTAGACTAGTGCGCATGCATATTTAGAGTGTAAGTATTCACTGCGTGATTTAGTCTATTAAAATGCATTTAGAATGCATCAGAATTCAAGGGGCAAAAATATCCCTGTATATCTTTTATAATTTTTATTATTTAATATAGTTAACCAATATTAAACAAAGAGTGCCGTTTTTCCCCAAATATCAGCACAATTACAAATGTGATATTGATTTTATACAGCGTACAGTTTAATGAACAAGAACTTAATATCAAGTGACTTACATTTTAGACACCAAATCGCCTGTTTCACTCTATTTCGCCTACGAAAATAGTTCCAAAGTCCACAGAATGTTTTGCGTCTCTGAGCAACGCTTCCTGAATGAATCAGCCGTTTGAATGAATCGGTTGAATCTCAATGACTCGCTCATTAACAGGGACTTGCTGCCACCTACTGGCGGGTTTAATTTCAAGTTTAAAGTGTCTTTTCATTTTTAAAATTATTTCAAATAACAGTATTTAACGTTTTATATTTTCAACATTTCAAAACATTATTCATGCATCTGTAACTGCTCTTGACTGATTAACTTTAATAAAGTTTAATCTATGGTTATATAGTTATACATTAGATTACAATTTCTGTACCTGAAAATCTCCTGTTCAAACCTACATGAAAAACTTGAAAAGTACAGTTTATTTAATTTAGTTTGTTCTGTTGTATTTATTTTTGCTATTACTCATAATTTGATTATTTGTTACTATTTTATTACTTACAGTTTATTTGTCTAACAATATTTAAAATTTAAGTGAGTTAATCTAGTAGTTTTGGTGTCATAATCCTATTTATTAAGGTTACATGTATCAAAAACAACAAAAACAATAATTAGGCTTTTTTATAGGCCCATTTTCTTTTCTTTTACTTTATTAATTTTTTGTTGTGGGGCTAGTGAAAATTTTGGCAGGGCAAGTAAAAATTTGAACCACTAGCCCAACCGGGCCAGTAGAAAAAAATCCTTAGCGTTGAGCCCTGCATAACCAACGCGAATATATGCCAAGACGGGCATTTTGACATAACTGTGTGTGTATTTGAACGTTTATGTGTAATAAACCTCGAAAATTTAACACTCACGAGAGGCAGCTATGTGTGTGCCCTTTGGTTGAGAGCGCACTGACTGAAGACGGTCTCTCAGAGAGCGCGCGGTTTTTTCTCTCTAGGACATAGCTTACATTTTACCGTAATGTTCTTGCCTACCTGTGTCAAAAAGTGAAGTAATTGGATTATTTCCATTCTGCAAAACTGCCACTCGCTTCTGCCGACATCTTTAGACAGCGACTACGCAGCCAACTGGTGCGCTCAACTGCACTACAGCTAACGATTTTAAAGAGGCAGCGTTCACTTTTACCTTTAGATGACAAATTTAGATTTTAAATTCAATATTGATTTAAACAGAACTGTTGAACTAATTTACAGTATTTAACGCAAGTACATTATAAGTAACTGTAATTAAATTACCTAAAAATGAACAGTAATCCCTTACTTTACTTTTTCAGTGGATAAGTAATTTAATTACAGTAACACGTTACACCCAACACTGTATACAACTTTGTATAGAGTACACATCGGCATGACATTTACCCTCTTGAAAGTCGACTGCGAGTGACGTCACTTACCATACAAATACGGCCCATAGTATAGTCCTACCTCTGATGCTGATTGACAGGTTTCTGTGTAAGGCATCTGAAATTCAAATGCTAAATGAATTGCGATTGCGTTTGAGTTTTGGCAGGCTATATACGCGACGCAAAGAAAACGAAAAAGCAGACGTGGTAATTGAGATTGCTATTTAAATATGACAGGGTCATAACTCGTAAGACATGGGAAATACAGTTGCAAATGGACTTTGCTTTTCCATTTGAAATTTGGCAGTCATTGTGTGTTCGCGACAGCGAAAACGCAAAAGGTAATGCAAGATTTGCAATTGCGTTTGGATTATGTCACAGTTAATGCGTCTACATATGTAAACTCAATTGCAAAAACAATTTGCAATTCCTTTTGAAAATTGTCCGGAATATCCTTTCATACTGCACAGCGTCTTGTTGTCTTCAGAGCTTACTGTGGACTAATGTGTCCAAGTCATCACCGGTGCACTGTTGCATTTTTCCAGTTGCCAAAAAATGAAACTGCTACTTTCATTTTTGCAGTTAGAGCATTGATTTGTAGAGTGGGATAAGTTATTACATTTCTTACTAGGTCAGTTACAAAAAGAAAATACCTTGACGATCAAGCTTGTATCATTTTATTAACTCCATGTCATCATATACAGTCTCCTCCTCTCTGCTGCCATCTTGTTACTCCTAACTAGGTTAGGATACCTCTCCAGCACTCTTAAATAATTCAGGAGCTGAGACCTAAGGTGTTTCTCAATACCAAGTACGCAAAGTTCGGACTTGCAAGTTTGACTCAGGAGAACGGACTCCCGAGGATGGGAGGATGCAAGTTTGGTTATTCTGCAAAATGGTACAGCAGCATTCTTGATAGGGTCACTCAGCTCGTTCTGGCTCCTCCAGTTATCACTGTATGTAAATTTTAGTCAACAATAAAACGAAATGTGTTATAAAACACCACACTGCCTCTTTTCGTTTTCATTTAAAAAATCTTAAACAGTAATAGCCTCACAAATATGGTTCAGGCAACACGTTCATTGATTATCTTCACAGTATTTTTAACAAAACCCTGCCTCTTTTCGTTTACATTTTAAAAATATTAAACATATTAATATGTGGTTCAGGCAATATGTGCATACTCTGATTATCTTCACTGTAATAAAATGAAATATAACAAAACACAACCCTGTCTCTTTTTGTTAATAAACAATAATAGCCATTATAAAAGTATAAGCAAAAGGTATAAGAAGCTACAAATTAAGAAATAAAGCAAACAATTCAGTCAAACGTACAAAGTCAGTGCTCTAGTAGGCTACAACGGTAAAGTTAAATAGCTTAAATATATAATGTTTTGAAACTTCACTTTGCCCTCAACCAAAAAGATTTTCCAGGGAACAAATTATAGATTCATGAGACCAAAGATCACCCATTAGATATAAACAAGACGAATTATCTCTCATGTTTAACCACTACAAAGACATCAGAGCCAGCTGCAAACGTCAGAAGGAGTAGCCGAGGTAAGGTACTTGGTACTAGTGCAGCGACTGATGACGTTTCACAAGTCCCTAAGAACACAAGTGTTATGTATGAATAAAATAATAATTGTAATTTTAGTACGTAAGTAATGGGTGGAGTCACGTAGCGATGACGAAGTGATTTGCTCTGAGAATACAAGTGCAATGTGAGGATTAAAGACGCAAGTTCTTTTGTTCCTAGATTGTTATTTCTGACTATTCTTTAGTGTCCTCTGTCTTAAGTAAAAAAGGGAAAGACATGACAAAGTGGCGACGAGGATGTTTGAAAGAACCTCTGCGTGTGTGAACTGGTGAATAGAAGAGCAGTGAAGTGCTGGAAACAGCTGAACTCAGCGCAAGCTCGGTGCCTATGAATAGATACGAAATGACGATATGGCTGGCATCATAGGAAATATCGACAAAAATGTTGAACAATGGAGCTCATATACAGAGCGATTTGAATATTTCCTGCAGGCAAATGCCATTGAGGGTGAGAAGATTGTGCCTACTTTTCTCAGTGTGATGGGTGCAAAGACTTTCACTTTGCTACACAGTCTTGTACAGCCCGCGAAACCAGGTGAGAAAACTTATGCAGAGATTGTGGCAATGCTAAGTGCACATTATTCACCTAAATCGTTGGTGATAGCGGAAAGATTTCGGTTTCACAAAAGAAATCAGGAAGAGGGAGAAACTGTAACTATGTTTGTGGCTGCACTGAAGAAACTTTCCGAACACTGTGAATTCAGTGATGTTTTGAATGATACAATCAGGGACAGGCTTGTATGTGGATTAAGAAGCAAAGCCATTCAAAAAAAGACTGTTAAGTGAAAGTAATCTCACATTGCAGAAAGCCACTGAAATAAGTGTAAGCATGGAACTTGCTGCTAAAGAAGCACAGCAATTCAGTAACTCAGATAAAGTTCATAAATTGTCTGCTGACATAAACACATTCCAGAATTCTCCTGGTAAAGCACCTAAAAATGCAACATGTTATAGATGTGGCAAAGTCGGACATCTTGCATCCGAATGTTGGAGTAAAGAATTGGTGTGCCGAAGTTGTGGGAAAAAAGGCCACATAGAACGTGCTTGCAGAGGAAAACAAAAGACTGCAAAACAAATATTCAATAAAATGCCTGGCACATCAAAGAAAAAGAAGAATGTGTATACAACGCAATCAAGTTGACTCCTCTTTGGAGGAAGTTTCTATAAAAATTCTAGCCATGGAAGGAGACTCCAAAGGCTATTGCTATCAGATCAAAAGTTGAGACAGCTCTGGAAGAGCTGGTAACCACTAGAGTCATCGTACCAGTGAATAATAATTCCTTACATTTATATAGCGCTTTTCTGGGTACTCAAAGTGCTTTTACATACGGAAGGGGGAATCTCCTCAACCACCACCAATGTGCAGCATCCACCTGGATGATGCGACGGCAGCCATATTGCGCCAGAATGCCCACCACACACCAGCTTATTGGTGGAGAGGAGACAGAGTGATAAAGCCAATCAGTGTATGGGGATGAATAGGAGGCCATGATGGACACAGGCCAATGGGCAAATTTGGCCAGGATGTCGGGGTAACACCCCTACTCTTTTCGAAGGACATCCTGGGATTTTTAACGACCACAGAGAGTCAGGACCTCGGTTTAACGTCTCATCTGAAGGACGGTGCTTTTTTTTTTTTGACAGTATAGTGTCCCCATCACTATACTGGGGTGTTAGGACCCACACAGACCACAGGGTGAGCACCCCCTGCTGGCCTCACTAACACCTTATCCAGCAGCAACCTAGTTTTCCCAGGAGGTCTCCCATCCAGGTACTAACCAGGCTCAGCCCTGCTTAGCTTTAGTGGGCAACCAGTCTATTAGTGACAGGAAAAACGGAAGTGGAACATCCAGTAATCTGGATAGTACACTCCAGCGCCTAAAGGAATATGGCTTAAGAGTGAGAAAAGACAAATGTGAGTTTTTCAAGCAGTCTGTTGAATATCTTGGACATGTGATCGATGCTGATGGACTGCACAAGGCACCTTCAAAAGTAAGAGCCGTACTAGAGGCTCCAGCACCACAGAACGTCAGCCAGCTCCGCTCATTCATAGGTCTTCTGAATTGCTATGATCGATTCGTCAGTGGCTTAGCCACACTGCTGAAACCTCTACACCAACTTCTGTGTATTAACCAGTCATGGTAATGGACACAGCAATGTGAGACCACTTTTCAAGAAGCCAAGAAAGCTCTGGTAAAGTCTGGTGTGCTGACCCATTTTAATCCAAAACTCCCGCTGCAGTTAGCCTGTGATGCCTCATCCTATGGTGTGGGAGCCGTGATTTCCCACATCATGCCTTCAGGAGAAGAGAGCCCAATAGCATTTGCCTCGCACACTTTGAACAAAGTGGAAAGCAAGTATGTGCAAATTGAGCGAGAAGCTTTGAGAATAATTTTTGGTATTCGTTTATACTGCTGACTGATCACCGGCCTTTAACCACCATTCTTGGGCCGCACACAGGTATCCCTTCTCTGGCAGTGAGCCGAATGCAGAGATGGGCTCTGCTGTTATCAGCACACACATATGAAATTAGATATCGGAAGGCAGAGCTGCATGGAAATGCATATGGTCTATCAAGACTACCGTTACCTGTGACATGTACCAAGAGCAAGCAGAAAGACATTTTCTACTTTGAAAATGAGAAGGCCTGGCTTGCAGTCTCCGCTCTAATTCATCCCAAAGGTGCTCTGTCGGATTGAGGTCAGGACTCTGTATTGCTCCTGTCTGCCTCGCTGCTCAGAGTGGTTTGCGTCTGTAACTCCGTATAGCTTTGTTTTGAATCTGTTACTTTCATTCATTGTTGCTTATATTATCATTACCTTATATATAATATTGCCTACCGCATTAATCTGACGTCCCTAGCTTGTAATCTTTGAATCTAAATCGCTATTACAACGCGTTTGCATCTCGCTAGCTTGTTAACTTGTCATCAGTCTCTCGCGCGCGCATTTTCTTTTCAATGCGTTCATCAAACAGCTGTGGTAAGTCGGATCAGTCTACACACACGGTGAGTCATTTCATCCTCTCCTAGTGTTATATCGTGTTCTGTTTGCCACATGTTCAGTATAGCTTTCTCTGTCAGCGACGAGGGATTTACATGTCATAAATGTAGGGAAATAGTCAGGCTGACAGAGAAAATCTCAGAATTAGAGACATGCATCCAAACTTTAATTGAGGATAGTAAGAATGTAAGGGCTTCAGATACTGTTTTGGAAGCGACTAGCTTAGTGAACTCTGTACATTGTTCGGTTCCGGCTGTAGAGCCCGCGCAGCAGGGCACTTGGGTAACGATGAGGCGGCCTAGCCGCGGAAAACACCACTCTTCCGTTCCAATAAGAACATCAAACAGGTTCTCCCCACTCAGTGATACACCCACTGAGAATCCTGTTGAAAGTGCCCTAGTTATTGGCGATTCTATTACACGGAACGTGAAAATAGAGACACCAGCCACCATAGTCACATGTTTGCCGGGAGCCAGAGCACCTGACATCAAAGCAAATTTAAAAGTGCTGGCTAATGCTAATCGTAAATACTCTAAAATCATTATTCACGTCGGCACTAATGATGTTCGACTTCGCCAGTCGGAGATCACTAAAATTAACATTAAAGAGGTACGTGAACTCGCAAGTACAATGTCAGGAAAAGTAATCTGCTCTGGTCCCCTTCTTGTTCGTCGGAGTGATGAGATAGTTAGATAGTTAGAGATAGTCACTCAATGGCTGGCTGTCTAAGTGGTGTCCGCAGAATAATATAGGTTTCATAGACAATTGGAAAAGTTTTTGGGGGAGACCTGACCTGTTGAAAAGAGATGGTATTCATCCCTCCTAGGATGGTGCTGCTCTTCTCTCTAGTAATATGGCACATAGTCTTAGAGCTGAAACATGACAAACTGGGGTCCAGGTCAGGAAGCAGACATACTGGCTAAACCGACCGTCTGCTAGCTGCCTCACGTTACAGAAGTCAGATAATTCCCAACACATAGAAACTCTTACACCTAGATATTATCACATAGAGACTGTGTCTGTACCCCGAATTAGTAATGGTAATAGCACTAATTTAATGGTAAAAATTTAATTGATGTTCAACAAATAAAAATAGAGATAATACTGATAAACAAATGATAAAGCTTGGGTTGTTAAATATTAGATCCCTTTCTTCAAAAGCACTTATTGTAAATGATATTATCACAGACAATAATCTGGATTTGCTGTGTTTGACAGAAACTTGGCTAAAATCAGACGATTATATTACTTTAAATGAGTCTAGCCCTCAAGGTTATTATTATCGACACAATCCTCGTCAGAAAGGCAAAGGGGGAGGTGTTGCTGTAATTTATAGTAATATTTACAGTATTAGTCAAAAGTCTTTCAAATATAATTCCTTCGAAGTGATGGTACTTTATGTAACATTATGTAAGTTGACATTTGTGCTGGCTACTGTATACAGGCCACCAGGACACCATACAGTCTATATCAAAGAATTTGCTGATTTTCTATCAGAGTTAGTACTAGCTGCAGATAAAGTCCTTGTTGTTGGTGATTTTAATATCCATGTAGATAATGAAAAAGACGCATTAGGGTTGGCATTTACAGACATTCTAAATTCTATTGGCGTTAGACAACACGTATCAGGACCCACTCATTGTCGTAATCATACTTTAGATCTAATATTGTCACATGGAATCAACATTGATGCCGTTGAAATTCTGCAGCAGAGCGACGACATCTCAGATCATTATCTAGTCTCGTGTATACTACATTTAGTCAAGGCTGCTAAACTGCCTCCCTGCCATAAATATGGTAGAACCATCACTTCTACCACTAAAGATCGCTTTATAAATAATCTTCCTGATCAGTTTCATCGCCTTAGCATACCAGATAGCTTAGAAGACCTCGATGTTGCAACAGAAACTATTGCCTCTGTCTTTTCCAGCACATTAGACTCAGTTGCTCCTTTGCGTTTAAAAAAGATTAAGGAAATTAATCCAATGCCGTGGTACAATGAGCACACTCAGGCCCTAAAGGTAGCAGCCAGAAAAATGGAGCACAGCTTGAAGAAAACAAAACTAGAAGTTTTTCGCATTTCGTGGAGAGAGAGAATGATTGAGTACAGAAAGGCCTTAAAAACTGCTAGATCTGCCTATTTTTCAAATCTTTTAGGAGAAAATAAGCACAACCCTAAGTATTTATTTGATACAGTGGCTAAAGTAACAAGAAATAAAGCTTCAACTTCTGATGTTTCCAAAGAGCACAGAAGTAATGACTTTATGAACTTCTTTACTTGCAAGATTGACAATATTAGAGAGAAAATTATAACCATGCAACCGTCTACTACAGTATCGCGTCAGACAGTGCATTGTAGTGTCCCTGAGGAAAAATTCAATTCATTTACTGCTTTAGGAGAGGAAGAATTGTCTAAACTTGTTAAATCATCAACAACATGTACAGACAAGAACGCATATTGAGAAACGGCTCTAGTATTAACACTTAAGGCTGGAATACACTACATGACTTTTAAAATCTGAATGGATTTTCAAACAGCAGGCATCACACACTTGCCGACTTTGTAAATGGTTACAGAGAAAAGCTGGGCATCATACACTACACGACTGTGGATCACACACTACCAGACTTTAAAATTGTTCCAAACACAAACAGAAACACGTACCTCGTTGCCAGGAGACGCATGACAGGCGAAAAAAAACGCAGGAGATAAGATGACCCGAAGTAATGGAAGATACAAGCCAAGTGCATTTGGAGATGGACAGGTGTGTGTAGACACAGTCAGTATGGACTCAACAGATTACAACAGGAAATAGAAGTAAATGGTGTAGTTTTATCTATGTTGTTACCTTTAATATAAAGGTATATACTGTAATATACTGTTTACATTATGTAATATAATCACTCATTCGCAGCTATTGATGTTTTAATCCAGCTACTTATTCAGGATAGAGTGTAAATGTCAAGCCCTGGATAATGATGAATATTAACATAGCTAATAATGAATGAATCCGGATTTACCACAGAATGTGGTTTGCTACCTTTCTCAAGACAAAGCTAACAGTATAGGCTAGTACTTACTGAAGCAATTTTTCCTTCATGGTGGAGCTCCACTTAGTATTCTTCAGTGATTTTTCTGTATTAATGATAATTTCAGTATTTTTCAACCTGGAGCGACGTGAGCCGTATTGACCAAACTGTGTGACTTAACTGCCGCAAACAATTACTAAAGAAACGGCAGATTCTGTGTTTTCTCATACATTTATTTCATGTATGTCACACGCGAGCTCACGGCTCCATCTAGCGGCTGTAAGCAGTATATTATAGTGTCTCAACATGATCACTCGTCAAGCGCCAAGCTTGTGATCCGTGAGCTGGATGATGGTAAGTTTTTCCTTTTTATCGGTCTTGTACAGTCGTCTCCCATTTTTTCTCGATCTTTGTGACTTCGCACCCTTGATTTCCATTGTCTGGGCAACATATGACTGTATCATGTACTGTATTTATTAGCAACGCATATCATAAACTGATATGTGTTCTAAAATCGGCTTAAAATATCAAACATGGTTTTAAATTTTCCAACTGGATGGAATCAAAGTCTGAAGCTAAAAAAAATCGGAGTCTGTGACCATCATATACTACGCGATTTTCCATGAAATCTGTTAGCTCAAATCTGCAGACTGGCTCTGACTTTTGGCAACTAGCATCAACTTGTTCAGACTTTAAATTAGGGGGAAAATCGGGGGGGAAATCAGGGCATATTCGTGTAGTGTATTCCAGCCTTTAGGGACCTTTATGAATCACACTTATTCTTAAGTCTAGGAATAAGAGTAAAATTACATCATTTTTAGAATTTTGACACTTAAAATTCTACTCTGAGCAGTCTTATACATATGTCCCCTGATGTTCATTCATGTTCATTCTGTTATAGTAAAGAGGAAGGGATGATCACCTTCACTCGCACTCCACGCTGCTGCTTGAACTAAGGACGATCTCTTATGACGTCTATGACGCTTTGTTTCTTATCAAAAGTAACAAAACACATAGCTTATTGTGATTATTGGCGGTTAATGCTGGTTAGGCTACAATGCATTACTGTGCATGCCCCCTTCTAAATTGGATTGTGGATAGCCTGTGACTGACTGAATTCGTAGTCTGACTGTATGCACCAAACCGTGACGTCCATACCGTGACAGTTTGGGATGAATACATGTACCGTTACACCCCTATAAGCCACACAAACAATGCTTTATTGCATAGATAACAAAATATCAATGTAAGTGATCCTTAATTTAGTCACAAGGTCTTTTTTACTGAATGCACGTGTCCTAAAGGTGTAGTACACTACATTAACTACTGGCATGTCCAAATTCTTTTTTCTTAATTTTGAATAGTATACATATCTGTTGTTTTCTCATTTAAAACGAAATGTGTTTATGAAATGTTATGCTTTAAAAGCATGCTTGAGCTTTCTTTTCAGAGAAGAAAAAAATGTCAACTCACTTATCAGCAACAGGCTTGGCAATGGTCTCAAAGATTTCCTCTTGACTGGCTCTTTGGTCAAAAACCTTCTGAAACCTAAAGTGAAGAATTAGTGGAAATGGGTTGTTTAAAGATGAATAAATTCAAATTTTACTTTTACTTAAAGTTTGGTTGCATATCTATATGCCTAATCTGCTCTAAATCCATTTAACATGTTTCAAAACATCAGTTTTATCCAGCATTTTCATTCTTTCTTTTACTCCATCCTTAAACAAGAGATGTCCCAAGAGAAATAAGATAAAATGAAAATCAGCAGGAATATATCCTTCATATGCAAAATTAAACTTTATTAAGTTTGCAAGGATATTAATAGCACAGATCATGTTTGTGAAATTAACACTATAATTCCATAATATTAAATCTCTCTCCTTAATTTTTCTTCACATCACCTGAATTTGTAGTTTTCCCTCTTATTGTTGATAAAACCATCTGCCAAGTCTCTGGGAACCACAAACTCCAGACTACTGCCCTGCTCCTCAAAGTCCACAGAGTAGTCCTGTAAAGGGGATGTTTAAGCATGAGTACACATAATCTAGACTTGCTGGTCCAGACATAAGAAGCAAATGTAAGAATATGTCACATGAATATTACAAAAACCTCTGTGAACACAAACCCTCAAGATCTCTTCTGTGCAGCATCTATTTTACAGCGCTTTGAGATGCTACTTTTTAAAGGCGCTATAGAAAATAAAGTTTATTATTATTAAGAGTTAAAAGCATGTGTTTTCTTTCAAAATGTAGGTGCTGCAATGTCTAATGTCTTATTTATTGTAATTATATACACTGAAAAACTGGTGTAGGGTTTACTACTCCAATAATCATAGTCCAATAATATTAGTAATCCTACACCAGTTTTCACCAGTGTATATAATTACAAGAAATGAGACATTAGACATTGCAGCACCTACATTTTGAAAGAAAACACATGCTTTTAACTCTTAATAATAATAAACTTTATTTTCTATAGCGCCTTTAAAAAGTAGCATCTCAAAGCACTTCACAAAAAGATTAAACAAAAACATCAATTATACAAACAATACTTTAAAATAAGTGAGATATAAAAACAAATACCAAATAAGAACATACTATCAAATGAGAAATTTAACAATTTCAAAATAATCAAGTAAAAGCTACCCTAAAGAAATAAGCTTTAAGGGAAGATAAAACACTAAGGGATTCTGCTTGCCTAATCTGAGCAGGCAAAGAATTCCAAAGTCTAGGAGCAACTGAAGAAAATGCCCTATCACCCATAGATTTTAAACGGGTATGTGGAACGATTAAAAGGCCGGCTTCCGAGGAGCGGAGATCACGCACAGGTGTGTAGGGGGCTAAAAGCGCAGAGCGATAACGAGGAGCCAAACCATGCAAAGCTTTATAAGTAAGCATGAGAATTTTAAAATCAACACGAAATCTGACAGGGAGCCAATGTAAAGACTCCAAGAGAGGAGTGATGTGATCCCTTGTCCTGTTTCCAGACAGGATTCGAGCGGCTGATTTTTGAACTTTTATCAACTCTTTAGATAGATATTGAGATATAAAACGTAAATAACACGACTAGGCTATATGCAGATACAAGTGCTATGAGAATTGCACAATAGTTGCTGCACAGATGTAAGATTATATGTGGAAACCGACCAGTTGTTCAATACACAGTACACAACGCAATAAATAAATAAATAAATAAATAAAAAACTCACCGCGGTGGGTTTCTTCGTCGGTTTCACACGGGCAAAGATTTGAATCGTTTGTTTAACCATTGTTTTATGTGATATTTACGATGCTTTCATTTGTTTTTGTTTTGTTTTTTCATCCAACGGGCCCGTTTAGCTTCACACGTTTAATTCACTCCTTTCTTTTTATACTTCTGTGTACAGAGGTTGCTACGCGACCAGTGACGTAACATTTACGTCACCTGCCCGCCGGGACACGCCCCCTCAGTCAAACTGAATTGCAAAACATCTTGCAAAATGAATGGGTTTAGGGGAAACTGCGAAAACGGGAGTAAAACAAACTTTTATCTGCGTAAATTAAAGGCAGTTGGACTCGACACTGATACTTACAACTTACCAAAGAACCAGTGGTCCATGTACATTGGCATGTGGCCAGGAATCGGGTTTCCTGAAAGAGTAGACCTATGGCCTGTTGCATAAAGCCGGTTTCAGTTGCTACCCAGGTAAGTTCAAGATCAGTCTGAGCAAACTCTGTTTTTTCAGGCTTATGAAGGTGGATTGGTTTTTAGCGGGGTTCATTGCTATGGTAACTGGCGCTACACGGCTAACCTGCTCCAGAGCAGGTTTTATTCTGGGTTAGAGATCACAAACCCAAACTCGACCAATCAGCTGTGAGTAAAGTGACATGTATCTGATGCAATAAAGCCACTCCCCCTGTATCTCTCACTCCAAATTAAATCAGTTTATAGTGAAAACATTTTAGAGACAAAATTGCTCAACTTTTGCTGTTAATTATTCATTATATTTATATTAAATAAATTAAAATTATGAATAATTCATGACACATTCATATAATTAGGCCTGTTATATTAATTGACAATATTAAACTTTGCTTTTAAATTAAAATAAATATAATACATGCACAATATATAAAGCTTTTAAACAGATTAAGCTTGCATGTATTCTTTTGAGCTCTTTGTGAAACTATATAAATTATTTGGTCTATTTGTTTGATTCATATGCATTGCTATAGTCAGATATTTTTTTTTCTTCAGCTGCCTACTCAAACTTTCACTGCATCAGTGTTTATTCCTGCTTTGTAAATGTGTTTAATTTCATATTTTTCAGAACGATCTCTTAATCTTCGGAAGAGACATGAATTGCGCGGCTCTCTCACGAGAAGTGAATCAAACTGACGTTTTCTTTGTTCCGTGTGATTGGCTGTTTGCTGCACATGTCACACTTTCGGGCGCACGCGCTTTGCAAACTCTGGATTAAACCTGAGTTGACAGATAAAGTTTATACCGAGCGTTGTGCAACAGTTGATCCTGATCTAAACCAGGTTGGATTTACCTGGATTTGTAAACTCCAAACCTACTCTGAAACTCAGAGTTTGTTCAACTAGCTTCATGCAACAGGCCACTAGAGTAGGAAGATCTAAATCACTTCATCATTGTTATCGTCATTCCACCCAACCCAACCCTAAAACTTGTCAAAGCACTATGGCATTATAGACACGACATTACTTCAAGACTGGATTTGTTGGCGAAATTTAAGGATATAAATAGATATTCGGATTATTTCAATATATTGTAGAAACTTTAAAAGACTCCAGTGTAGGGTGTCTGTCAGCTGTAACAGTCGCGTGGAATTTCGACCGCCTGCCAGAGTGCCCTCCGCATGCACGTGCATGACGCCAGTTGATGATGTCAGTGCGCCTAAATGAATTTTAATATTTGTGATTCCCTTTCATTTTCATTTATTTGTATTCATTTATATGTAGTTATTGCATCATTATTTTGATATTCATTGTTTGTTAAATGTCTTGAGTTTTGTATTTTTGAAATTCAATTAAATAACATAATTAAATAACATAAATAACGAATAAAATAAAGAAAAAGTTCTGCACTGTTTGCTCTACCAAATTTTTTTGTAACCAATCTTTTTCACTCAATTTACTCCACAATAACATGGAACATTCAAGAAAGTGTTAAAGGTGCAATGTGGAAAATTTGGGAGGATCTATAGAGACAGCGACACGTGTCATAATCTGAAAACCACGCCCACCGGGGGAAAACAATCCAACCGTCTCCATTGACTTTGTATTGCGTGAAGCTGCCTTGTTGTCATTTCTGACTTATAGCAAAAACACAGAACAATGTCTAAAAGCTGCTATGTGACAGCGAGCGTGTACAGCAAACAAGCTAAAAAACCCAGAAACAAAAACAGAAGTTTTTATAAGCTTTCGACCCAAAAAAACGAGTATTTATGGACACAAAAGTGTATACAGACAGAGCGCAACATGTCATATTACTCTGATTACAACGCCCACTAGAGGGGAACGTAATCGGCAACAGGAAATATAATATATAAAACTGACATTTGGATGTTTGACTTACAAGTGACAAAATGTTTACTGCACACGTAGGCATACTGAGTGTCAGGATCCCAAAATTTACCCATTCTTCCTGCTGATGCTTCACGTCTTATTGCCTGTATCCTCTTTTGTCTCCCTAAAGGCTGGCTTTTACAGTTCAGTAGCTTATAAAAACTTAGTTCTGGGTTTTTTAGCTTGTTTGCTGTACACACTGTCACATAGCTGTGTTTAGACATTGTTCTGTTTTTTGTTATAAGTCAGAAATGACAAGGAGGCAGCCTCACGTAATATATATAAGTCAATAGAGACGGTTGGATTGTTTTCCCTCCTGGTGTGGGCGTGGCCTAAATACGCTCTGTCTCTATTGACAGAAATGCAATATAATATACATAACTATGTTTTCAGTGGTGTACATAATGAACTTACGAGTGACCTTTCATAATGAACTGTTTTTATTACCTTAGAATGAACCATTTCTATCTACATAAACCACGGGTCCCCTTACATGTTAAAGGGTTAGTTTAGCCCAAAATGAATTACTCACCCTCATGTCATTCCACACCTGTAAGACTTTCGTTCTTCTTCGGAAGACAAATTAAGATATTTTTGATGACAGAATGGTGTCAGTTCCCTTTCGAAAGGGAACTCGCGCTGCATACCCTATGGGTCGTTATGAGGAATGCCTCTGGTGTCTGAAGCGTGAGTCGACAAAGAACTTGACATTGGCAGGCAGCAGCCTATGACGTCAGCACAGGTGCGACCATGAGTATAAAAAGGCACCTGGAAATAACGTCATCCTCTTTCTCGTCTTCAGGATACCGGTTTGTTTGAATGTGTGTTTATTCAAGACAAATCTAGGATTATGGCTAGCACTAGCGCCAAGTCTTTCAGACAGTGTGTTCCTCCGTGTCAGCTTCATCTGATACCAGATGACACAGACAATATGTGCATTATGTGCGTGAGTGAGGAGCATGCACGCTCAACCCTTGAGGGGGCTGTTTGTGTGCATTTTGAGCGCCTTCCTTGATGAATTTCACTCTCGTCTAGCCTTTTTTTCGAGGGAATTGGGACAGCCATCTGTGTCTCGCGGTTGAGGACCTGCTGCGGGCACGGCGAGTAGGAGACTGAAATTGTGGGGCTCACAGGTGGAGCTTGCAGATGAATTCAGAGAGTATTGATTATTTCTCATTCATTTGCGGTTGACGAGAACGAGCAGCGAGCACGCTCCTTGCTTCGGGCCATTATGAGCAAGACGAGGCTGATGAGATCGATGATGTTTAAAAAAAAAAAAAGAATGCTCTCAGACCGCTTGCCCCGCATATGAGTTTTTGGATGTTATGTCCCGCACCACGGAGAGATTAGATATGAAACCTGAGAAGCTCGAACCCCTTCACAGTCGCCTCGAAGAACGTTTCCTGTCGGGACGTAACTGTCCATCTCGTACGTGCCTTCCTTTTCTCCCAGATCTTCAGACTGAGATACGGAGATCTTAGGAAAGCCATATTCTGCCCGCATTTATCGCACTCAGGCGATTTATGCTGTTGTTGAGGGGATGCAGGAGCATGAGAATGTGTCGATGTCTCAGATCAAAGAAACGTTGGCCAGCTATTTCGCAATGGGTGTGGCATTCGCTTTGAAGGCTCTGTCTCTGCCTACTAAACCTTTGTGCGTCATCTCGCGTCTTAATGGCAGAGCATATGCGGCAGCAGGCCAGGCTGGCATGGCGATACACATTTTGGCTGTGTTGCAAGCCTACCAGGCTGATCTACTGAATGACCTGGCTATGCCAGGAGGGGCTCTCACACGTTTACATCTGGCCCTGAAGCTGGACCTATGTTGTTTTTGGCAGTTTGCTTTTACTTTTACACCTGCCTTACTGATGGTTCAGCATTAGTGGCTAGCTGTGAATGCGCTGTCTGACGCCAGGTAGTTTACTGAGTAGTAAGCCTCCTTGGTGACTACTTTGTTTTAACAGGGTGTGTTTTACTAAGCCCTCTGTGTTTTTGGATGTTGCTAGGCCAATATTCGAGGCCTCCATCTGTAGAGCTCCACCTACTGGCGATGCTGAGTTGTTAGGCTTTTTAGCCTCCTTAGCCATTATTATAGGCAGCGCATTATGCCCGTGAGGCCCCTGCTTTTTCTAGCAGTGATGTCAAGTCATTAGGCTCTCTTTGAACCTCCTTGGCTACTGCATAGAATCTGCTAACAGCAGCATCATGCTGTATTGATAGCAGTGTTTTTATTTTTTAGCGCTCAGAGCTCCGTTTGGATATCTGGTGCAAGTTGTAGGCTCTCTGAGAGCCTCCTTGCATGATATCCTGAGTTTTTGGGCGTTGTTAGGTCTCCTCTCGATTTAGAGAGTTGTCATTTGAGGCCTCCGCTCCTAAAGCTCGGCTACGTTTTGCTAAGTTTTTAGACTCTCTCTGAGCCTCCTTGGTTACTGCGGGTGTCGTCTGGCCTCCTCTCGCTAATGAGAGTTATATTTAGGTCTCCACTCTTCAGGGCTCCACCAGGATAACAGTTTGAGTTAAAGGCTCTCTGTGAGGCTCCTTGCTAGACATCCTGAGTGTGGGGCATTGTTAAGCCTCCTCTCGATTAGAGAGTTATTATGCTGAGGCCTCCGCTCCTAAAGCTCAGCTATTATTTGCTAAGTCATCAGGCTCTCTTTGAGCCTCCTTGGCTAATATGAGCATCGTTAGGCCTTTTCTCATTTGTGAGAGTTGTTTTTATTTAGGCCTCCTCTCTTTAGAGCTCCACCGCGATAGCAGTTGCCGGTTGTAGGCTCTCTGTGAGCCCCCTTGCTAGACATCCTGAGTGTGGGGTGTTGTTTGGCCTCCTCTCGATTAGAGAGTCGTTATGCTGAGGCCTCCGCTCCTAGAGCTCAGCTATTATTTGCTAAGTCGTCAGGCTCACTGTGAGCCTCCTTGGCTAACTTGAGCGTCGTCAGGTCTCCTCTCGTTAGTGGGAGTTATCTTATTGGGGCCTCTGCTATCTAGAGCTCTGCTAGGGTAACAGTTATGAGTTGAAGGCTCCTCATAAGTTTTCCTGAGTGTGGAACGTTGTTTAGGCCTCCTCTCAATAGGAGAGTCATTATGCTGAGGCCTCTGTTCCTAGATCTTGGTTATTATTAGCTAAGTCGTCAGGCTCTCTGTGAGCCTCCTTGGCTAACATGGGCGTCGTTAGACTTCCTCTTGTTAGTAGGAGTTTTCTTATTGAGGCCTGCTTTTGGAAATGCTTTTGGAAATGTTAAGTATTTTAGGCTCTCTGTGAGCCTTTTTGGAAGCTGGCCTGAGTATGAACGTAGCTAGGCTTCCTCTCTTAGAATCTTCCTTGAGGCCTCCGTTCTTGAGAAGCTCTGGCCTATGGTTGTCACTGGTGCACCTGGGATGAAGACTCTTTGAGTCTTTGACTTAGCTCAGCCAATAAGGCATTCGTCCCTTCAGCATGGCAGCATGGGTATTCTGTTCCCCATAGCGACCCCTAGGGGATGCAGCACGAGTTCCCTTTCGAAAGGGGACGTCTCAGGTTATGCATGTAACCACGGTTCCCTAAGAATAGAGAATGAGACGCTACATCCCTTTGCCATGCTTCAGGCATTCCTGCTCAGTCTCCTTCAGACAAGAAGTGGATGTCGTTATTTTCAGTTGCGATTTTATACTCACGGTCACACCTGTGGTGACGTCATAGGCTGCCGCCTGCCAATGTCAAGTTCATTGCTGTGTTTAGACTCACACTTCAGACACCTGGCTTGCCAGAGGCATTCCCCATAGTGACCCCTAGGGGATGCAGCATCTCGTTCCCTGTTCTCAAAGAACCATGGTTACATGCGTAACCTGAGACGATTTCCTTCCATAGACTGTCTTTGCATCTAAGGAATAAGAAGTAGTAGTAGTAGAAGTAGTAGTCGTCTGGTTTATTAGAAGCAGTGACCGTTCTGACTAGCTGCTCTCTGCTGTCTCAGATGGCGACATCTGTAGCCTTGTGTCGGGTAGACGGCCACCGTATACTTCTCTATGTGCTTCGAAAGGGAGAGGTAAGCACCGCTGAAAACAGTTCACAACCTCACTGCTAGATGCCGCTAAAATTTAGACATTGCACCTTTAAGAAAGCTAATGCTTTAACAGGTATTCTCTTTGAGTATAGGCTTTAAAAATAACACAATATGTTTTACATTTACATGATTGTGACTTACACTCTGTTTAGCATTGCAATTCATATTATGTACATGTCTAATTTGTGTAGCTATATTGTGTAAAATATGTGCAGTATGTCATAAGTGTAAGTGGACTGCATGTGGATCAAGCATTAAAGGAATTTCACTCTGCACAAAAATAAAGTTTAACTGAATGTCTACATTTTATGTATTATTGAGTTTTTATTGTTATTAAATGCATGTTCATTAATTAGGGCCAGAGCACCGATGGTGTGAGGACCCTATTGGAATTGCTCCGTTTATTATTATTCCGCTTCTTCTTCTTCTTCTTCTTCTTCTCCCAAATGAATTGCATTTTTGAGGGCCTAAACGTGCTCGAAAACTCATGAAACTTTGCACACGCATCAGAAGTGGTGAAAATTTACGTCTGTTATGGGTCTCAGAATTAGGCGTGGCAAAATGGCTCGATAGCGCCACCTACAAAATTTCAACGAAGTGCCCCTCGCACCACGTTTCACGTACAGGTATGAAATTCGGTAGACACATGTAACAGCCCAATACCTACAAAAAGTCTCCTGGTGCAAAATCTGAAAACCAACAGGAAGTGAGATATTTTGGATTTTGTCTGCAAAATTTTTGCACTTTTTTTCCATTTCTAGACGTTGTACTTTAACGAACCCCTCCTAGAGCTTTAATCAGATCAACGTCATATTTGGTTGGTCTAATCTGAAGGCCTTTGCGACATTAAATTGCGAAGATCTAGAGTTTTTGCTGAAGGGCGTGTCTGTGGCGGCCTGACAAATTTTGATGTTTCGCCATGAAACAGGAAGTTGATGTAATTCGGGCATACAATGTCCGATCTGCCCAAAACTTCACATGATTTATTACAGTCCTGGACATGCAAATATTCAGTCTACATGCAAATATTCAGTTACAATCATAGCGCCACCTGCGGGCAACAGGAAATGACATGTTTTACACTCTGATTAACTCCTCATAAAGATTTAACCAGAACATCATCATTTATGGTTAGTCTAATCTTAAGGCCTTAGGGATGATAAATTGCAAAGATCTAGAGTTTTCGTTGAAGGGCGTGTCCGTGGCGGCCTGACAAAGTCTGATGTTTCGCCATGAAAGAGGAAGCTGTTGTAACTCAGGCATACAATGTCCGATCTGTCCGAAACTTCACATGTGTGATAAGAGTCCTGGCCTAAAGACATCTATATGCCAATATTCAGTTAGTCATAGCGCCACCTACTGGCAACAGGAAATGGCATGCTTTACACTGTAATTCACTCACAGAAACACATTTCAATATGCCACGAAGTGCCAAACATACTAGAAACATGTTAAATCATGCAACACTTGGCTATTTGTTAATGTATGCGATTAACGCCATGAAACAGGAAGTTGTTGTAACTCAGGCATACAATGTCTGATCTGCTCCAAACTTCACATGTTTGATAATAGTCCTGGCCTGAAGACCTCTACATGGCAATATTCAGTTACAGTCAAAGCGCCACCTATTGGCAGCAGGAAATGTGGCACTTTGAAATGACTTTGCCATATTTCCCTTACTCGCTTACATGCATGTAACCCATTGTTCACTGTTTTCCTAAGGCCAACGGGTAGCGGTGAGCCCGGGTGCGAGGGCCCTTTCATCGCTGCTTGCAGTTTTAATTTGGATTATGTTTTAAAATCCTTACAAGGCCTTGCATAAAGAAACATTGTTTTAGATAGACACTATGAGGTGCAGACAATCTGAAAATGTATTGTAAGGGATTGTGTGAGCTAACTTAAATATGTGAAACCGTATGTCTGTAAATGGCATAGTCGCTGCAAAAAAGCGAAACCTAGGCAATTTCAGAGTGGCTATAGCAATAGCAAGCTAGATTTTAAAGCATTAGATCCCACCCTCAGTTCAGAGGGCTCTCCAAAGCCACACCTCCTCCAAAACACATGAACGAGCAGGTCGCACACAGCCAGAGCAGATTCAGCAAAGCGACATAAGCAGGGCTGGAATGGCTGAGATTTACTGGGGGGACTTTAGTTGGTAGTCTTTTTTTTTTAATTATTATTGTTATTTTTATTTATTTATTTATTTTTATTTTTTTACTTTCAATGACTTTTCAGATGTATTTAAATATAAAATATTATATCTATAATAACATTAAACAGGCCTATTTCATGTTTCCTCCAAACAATATTTTCTTAATTATCAAGCAGGCACATGAAAGGTCAATGAACAACATTGATGAATAGTGTGTGGCACAAACATGTTCATTCAACAGAATCTCAGAAATTAAGATACATTGTCAAGGAATTTGCATATGTGGTGCATACTGAATTGAACAGGTCACAAACATTTTAAATACATTTGTCTTCAGGTTAAAGAAAACTGAATGTTTTAAAGAAAACTCCGTTTAGAATACTTTGAAAATCAACAATTATTAAACACATTGGTAACACTTTACAATAAGGTTCATTAGTTAACATAAGTTAACTACATTAGTTAACATGAACTAATAATGAACGACACTTACACAGCATTTATTAATCTTTGTTAATGTTAATTTCAACATTTACTAATACATTATTAAAATCTTGTTAACATTAGTTAATGCACTGTGAACTAACATGAACAAACAATGAACAGCTGTATTTTCATTAACTAACGTTAACAAATATTAGTAAATACAATAACAAATGTATTGCTCATGTTTAGTTCATGTTAGTTAATACATTAACTAATGTTTAACTAATGAACCTTATTGTAAAGTGTTACCAACTAGGTTATTACGTGCAGAGATTTTTGGTCCAATAATTAGAATCTCTGTTTTTTTCTGAATTTAGAAGTAGGAAATTACTGGTCATCCAATTTTTTATATCAGCTATTTTTGTGAATTTTGTGAATTGGTAAGTTTCGTCAGGGCGCAAAGAAATATAGAGCTGAGTATCATCAGCGTAACAGTGAAAACTAACGCCATGCTTCCTAAAGATATGTCCCATGGGTAGCATGTACAGAGTGAACAGCAACAGTCCTAGTACTGAGCCTTGTGGTAACTTGTGATCAATATGACGTCTCTTCGTTTACTACTATAAACTGATAACGGTCAGATAAGTATGATTTGAACCATGCCAATGCAATTCCACTAATGCCAACATGATTTTCGAGTCTATTTAAAAGAATGTTGTGATCAATAGTGTCAAATGCAGCACTAAGATCCAGTAATACTAAGAGAAAGATACAACCACGATCTGATGATAAGAGCAAATCATTTGTAACTCTAATGACAGCAGTCTCAGTGCTATGGTATGGTCTAAATCCTGAATGGAAATCCTCACAGATACCATTTCTTTCTAAAAAGGAACACAGTTGCGATGATACTGCCTTTTCTAGTATTTTTGACAGAAAAGGTAGATTCGAGATAGGCCTGTAATTGACTAACTCTCTAGGATCAAGTTGTGGTTTTTTAATAAGAGGTTTAATAATAGCCAGCTTAAAAGTTTTTGGTATGTATCCTAGTGATAAAGATGAATTAACAATATTAAGAAGAGGATCTATGACCTATTTGCATGTGTTGTGAACTTTTGCAGCGCGTTTCTGTATTTGCATGTGTTGTGAACTTTTACAGCACGTGTTGTCACTGATGAAGATGTTTTCTTTATTTGCGACAAGTGACTGTTAAAAATGTATTTGTCATTGAATCATTCATTAAAGGATTTGTTCAAAAATGTTGATTCATCTAGTAATGAAACAAGTGGCATCTTTATAATTGAGTCATTGAATCATTTATTCAAACCAATGTTTTAAAAATAATAATTCATTCCAATTAATTAAATATGTTTTTGTAAATAGACTGCAGCAACTAACATTATGTCAGAACCTCTAATAAATTACATATTATTTTTTTTTTAGTTGTCTATTCAGAATCATGGGAGAATTGTGAACACTATTTAAAAAAAAATGTGATTCTTAATTTCCAGAATCTTGCAGCTCACTGAATAAAAACAGCATCATAACCTCATGTGATAAAACGGGTTGTGAGAGGGAGAACAACTCATTAATAGGCTACTCTTTAAATTAAAAAGACCGGACAGTGACTGTGTGATCTGGCGTGTCTTTTATGTGGCTGTGGTGATGAGTGCTGAATGAGCATCAGGTGTGGCTTGTTAATACTCAGGAGAGGGAGTGCGTTGTGATTGGGTGAGTGTAGAGCCTGGTGTGTCTGTGACATTACCCCCCCCTCCACGGTCCGCTCCTGAGGACCGCGGACCCCGACGTCGTGGTGGTCGACCTCTGCCTCGGGGAGCTGGTTTGTTGGGATGTCTGGCATGGAAGTCGTCAAGGAGGCTGGGATCAAGAATATCATTCCTCGGGACCCATGAACGTTCTTCGGGACCGTATCCTTCCCAGTCAACAAGGTACTCTAGGGACCCACCACGACGCTGGGAGTCCAGGATGTCTTTTACCTGGTAGGCTACCCCGTCTTCTGCGATGAGTGGAGGAGGGGGATCTTCGGTGTCGCCAGGCTCTGTGGAGGGAAGAACAGAGGGATGGTGAGGTTTAAGGAGTGACACATGGAAAACTGGGTGAATGCGATACTCAGGAGGGAGTTGCAGGTGATAGGTGACAGGGTTGACTTGCCGGACGATGGTGAAGGGGCCAACGAATCTAGGACTCAGCTTCCTACAGGGCAGGCGCATCCTGATGTCCCGGGTTGACAGCCAAACCTTCTGTTCTGGCTGGTAGTTGGGTGCGTGGGAGCGTCGAAGGTCGGCTGTCAACCTGCGCCTGCGTAGGGCTCGTTGGAGTTGCAGATGTGCTGAGTCCCAGATCCTCTCGCTCTCCCGAAACCAGTAATCCACCGCTGGGACGTCTGATGGTTCCCCATCCCAGGGGAACAGTGGGGGCTGATAGCCGAGTACGCATTGGAAAGGAGTAAGACCTGTAGTGGGCTGACGGAGAGAGTTCTGGGCGTACTCGGCCCAGCCCAGGAACTGGTTCCAGGAGTCCTGGTGGCCGTGACAGAAGGTACGTAGGAAACGGCCGATCTCCTGTATCTTCCTCTCCGTCTGCCCGTTCGTCTGTGGATGGTAACCGGAGGAGAGACTTATGGCCACACCTAGGAGTTTGAAGAACGCCTTCCAGACTCGGGAGGTGAATTGAGATCCACGGTCAGATACAATGTCTTCTGGTAATCCATAATAACGAAACACATGGTTGAATAGTAACTCTGCCGTTTCCATGGCAGTGTAGAGTCCAGGCAGGGGAATTAATCGGCAGGACTTGGAGAACCGGTCGACGATCACCAGCACACAAGTGCATCCATCGGAGACGGGAAGGTCGGTAATGAAGTCCACTCCTAGGTGTGACCAGGGGCGAGTGGGAACGGGCAGGGGTTGAAGCTTTCCGGAGGGAAGATGGCGTGGACTTTTGGAGACGGCACATTCCCTGCACCCTTGCACGTACCTCCTGATGTCGGATGTCATGTTGGGCCACCAGAAGCGCTGTTTTAACAGCGAGAGGGTTTCGTTGACCCCTGGGTGGCCAGTGCCCAGTGAAGCATGTGCAGAGTGAATGAGTGGGGTGCGTCGTGTCCGTGGCACATACTTCAATCCGGGGGGACAACCCGGCGGAACGCTGGCGGAGGCATTGGACTCGGGGAGCATCTCTTCAGACCAGGAATGGGACTCACGAAGAGTTTCTCGGGGATGATGGGCTCTGGATCTTCGTTGCTTTCTTCCAGACTGTGGATACGAGACAGGGCATCGGCTTTCACATTCTTCGATCCAGGACGATAGGAGATGGTGAAATCAAACCTCGTAAAAAACAGAGCCCATCTGGCTTGGCAGGGGTTCAATCTCTTGGCATCTCGCAAATATCCCAGGTTTTTGTGGTCTGTTAGAACCACAAAGGGGTGTTTTGCTCCCTCAAGCCAATGCCTCCACTCTTCCAGGGCGAGCTTGATGGCGAGGAGTTTGCGGTTGCCGATGTCATAATTCACTTCCGCCGGGTTGAGTTTCCTGGAGAAGAAAGCACATGGATGGAGTCTGCTGGGATTCCCCTGCTGCTGGGATAATACCGCTCCCACTCCGGTGGTTGAGGCGTCAACCTCGACTACGAAGGGGAGCTCTGGGTCAGGGTGAGCCAGGAGGGGAGCGGTCGTGAATGCGGCCTTGAGGGCCTCAAAAGCTTGGGTGGCGGCTGGGGTCCAGGACAGAGACTTGGGCTTACCACGGATGAGGTTGGTGAGTGGACCGGTGATGGAATTATAGTTCTGGATGAATCGTCGATAGAAGTTTGCAAATCCTAGGAATCTCTGTAACTCTTTGATGGATGAGGGAATGGGCCATTCTTTTACTGCGGTGACCTTCCTCTCGTCCATGCGGACGCCACTGTGGTCAATGTTATAACCCAGGAATTGCACTGAGGGCTGATGAAAAGTGCATTTTTCGGCCTTTAGGAAAAGGTGGTAGTCCCTCAGGCGTTGGAGGACCTCCGCAACGTGTTGGCGATGTTCGGCCAGGCTCCGGGAGTAGATTAAAATGTCGTCTATGTAGACCAGGACAGACCGGTGCAGGAACTCCCGGAGCACCTCATGCATGAAGTCTTGGAATACGGAGGGGGCGTTGACCAGTCCATACGGCATGATGAGGTACTTATAATGGCCAGTAGGTGTCACAAACGCTGTTTTCCACTCGTCCCCCTCACGTATTCTGATGAGGTTGTACGCGCTGCGGAGGTCCAACTTGGTGAACACAGTGGCGCCGCGTAGATGTTCCAGGGCTGCTGGGACGAGAGGAAGGGGGTAACGGAACTTGACGGTGATCTGGTTAAGTGCTCTGTAATCGATGCAGGGCCGCAAGCCTCCGTTCTTCTTTGCCACGAAGAAAAAACTTGAAGCAGCAGGGGAAGTGGACGGTCGGATGTAGCCTTGCTTAAGAGCCTCGTCGATGTACTCCTCCATGGCTTTCTCCTCCGGAATGGATAGGGAATATATCTTCCCTCTGGGCACTGGCTCACCTGGGATGAGATCGATGGCGCAGTCCCATGGCCGGTGGGGAGGCAGCTTGGAGGCTTGTTTGGGACAGAAGACATCTCTGAAGTGGGAATAACAGGCAGGGATGTCAGTCGAACGTTTTTCGAGTGGACTTTCCACTGTAGTAGCACAGACTTGGATTCCTTGGGAGCTTGGAGAACTGAACACAGGGAATTCGGGGAAACAGCCGTGGAAACATTGGTTACCCCACTTCAGGATCTCTCCTGTCCTCCAGGAGATGGTGGGGTTGTGCTGCTCTAGCCATGGGCGCCCTAGAATCACGTCAGATGTTGACTCCTCCAGAACCAGCAGCTGGATCTCCTCTATGTGGAGCACTCCAACTTGGAGACGGAGGGGTCCCACGCTGTAACGTACTTTCCGCAACGGTTTTCCTGTTACCGCGTGGATCTGGTAGATCTTCGGCGTGGGGGTGGTTTTGAGATGCAGCTGGCGACAGAGGGCTCCGGAGATGAAGTTTCCAGCTGACCCAGAATCGAGGAGCGCACTGACTGGAAGACAGAAATCAGCGGCAGTAAGTTTTACAACAATTGAGAGTGGTTTCATTTTATTCATTGTGGGCAGAATGGCACTCACCAATGGAGTCCGGGCAGGATGAAGGGGGCATTCCGAGATGTAATGCCCAGCACCACCACAATACAGGCAGAGATTCTGGGCCAGCCTCCTCTGTCGCTCAGCCGACGAAAGACGTGAGTGTTCAATTTGCATGTTGTCATTTGCTGGTTCTGGGGAGCTAACGGATTCTGGCTGGCGGAGAGTGGAGGGAAATAGCGGCTGGCCCTGGTGCTCTTCTACAGCTGCATACGAGTGGCGAATCTGATGGATAACTGAATGAATTTTTCGAGCCCGATGGAGTCCTCGTATGCAGCGAGATGCAACCGCACACGTGGATCGAGGCCTTGACGATAGGTGGTGATCAAAGCCTGCTCATTCCAGCCACTTGCAGCAGCTAGGGTACGAAACTGGAGGGCATAATCAGACACAGTTAGTGCACCTTGTTTTAAATTGCATAATCTCTCACCAATCGACGAATCCCAAGCGGGTTTTCCAAAAACTTCCTTGAAGTGTGTAGTAAAACTCGACAAGGATGATACAACTGGGTTATTTAAATTCCAGAGAGGTTCAGCCCATCGAAGCGCTTTTCCGTGAAGCTGAGAGATTATGAAAGCCACCTTAGAACGATCGTCAGGGTATAAGTGCGGTTGCATCTCCAGGACCAGCGAACACTGCAGAAGGAAACCGTTGCAGTCCTCCGCCAGACATACTGGATCTGGATCTGATACTTGTCTGTGTTGTCTTAGGGAGCGAGGATGCAGAGTGGCGTGGAACAGACGAACACACTGGAACTCGCAGGAGACGTGGAGACACAAGGGATCACAGGAGACGCTGGAGACAGGTAAGTAGTCGTTTTCGGGAGTCCTGGAGGTAAGCATAGCACTGGTATGCATTAACGAGACCGGACAGTGACTGTGTGATCTGGCGTGTCTTTTATGTGGCTGTGGTGATGAGTGCTGAATGAGTGTCAGGTGTGGCTTGTTAATACTCAGGAGAGGGAGTGCGTTGTGATTGGGTGAGTGTAGAGCCTAGCGTGTCTGTGACAATGTTCAGGTAGCAATGCTTTTGAAAACTCCATGTCTATGGTAACATCCTCAAAACAAAAAGTTTTATCTGTTATTCTGTGTATTTTGTTGTGAGCATTAATAAAAAAAAAAATAAAAAAAATGACAGCATCCGACAGTCGTCATACGTCACGCTTCAAGTTATGTCAAGCATGAACTCTCAACCCTCGCATGCACGCGCAGGTGACAGTTGGTCGAAAGTTTAAAATTTGAAAATGTTTGGTATTTTTCTTACAAATACGTATCGTTTCACTTCAGAAGACATTGATTCATCCATTGGGGTCATATGGATTACTGTAGTTATTGCTGTATGTGCTGTTTGATGCTTCGACAGGAACACATGAGCTTGCATTATAAAGCGTTCCCAGATATTATTTTTCTAAAAACCTTTGTTTGTGTTCATCTTAAGGAGGAAAGTCGTATACATCTCAGACGGCATGAGGGTAAAAGATGAGTAAACGGTGAGAACATTTCCGGGTGTACTGTATTTTCTTTTAATACGGAATATAATGACATCATGGGATTCCCTCTTAAGATTCATCAGTGGAAAGAAAGAAAAAGAAGAGGAACAAGATGAGGAGGTAGCCAAACAAGAGAAATGAATATGATGTGTTGTCTGTTTTGAAATAAGTTGTTTTTCAAATAAAGGTTTCCGAGTGATAACAGATTGTTTGCGTTTTTTTTTTTAATTACTTACCCTGTAACTACATGAAACAAGAGTGTGACAAGCACCACTTTAATTTACAGCCCGCAATGTCATACTTACCCTGTAACTACATTAAGTAAGAGTGTAACAAGCACCACTTTAATTTACGGCCCGCAATGTCATACTTACCCTGTAACTACATGAAACAAAAGTATATTTCCCCATGTATTAAAAAAGATTGCAATAGTTCTTTCTACTTGCCTTGAAACTTAATCAGTGCACTTTCACGCTAAATTGCTCCCAAACGTAAGATTGTTGTCTATCATAATAGTATAAGTACCCCTTAGTTCTAAAATACTTACAGTATAAATAATTTGTTATTTTCCTGGTTGAAACCCCTTTATTCCCAAGACTTTACATATTGTTCCCCTATACTTACACATACTTACTTTATAGGTACACAATAATTATCGAAAGTTACGCTGTAAATTCGTTGTAATTACGTAGTACTTTCTGGGCTGTAATCTGAAGCGTTACCAGAAACATTACTGTACCCCTTCTGGATTGGAGTGTGGATTGCCTGTGACTGATTGTATTCGTCGTCAAACTGCACGAACCAAACCATGACGTCCGTACCGTGATGGTTCGGGATGAATACATGTACCATTAAAACCCCTACTAGCTATGTGTTCATGATTTAGTTAAATAAAACTTGTGTGCACATTCTTGCGAGTTGATTCTGATCTGCTTATAAAACCAATGTCCCTGATAATGATTAAGATCACAGCTACGAGCTAGAGGTCTGCATTCCCGCGGCTCTCAGATAAGATTTCTTGCTGCGCGGGATTAAATTTCGAATGAAAGGCGGATTGCGGTCGGTAATTATAGTGTACTTTAGGCGGGAGCGGGCGGTCTGACAATAACCTGGTCGCTCCCGAGATGCTTTGGCATCAGCGCATCTGTGCTTTAACTTGAAGTGAACAAAACTTTCTGCAGTGGTGGCGTTCACACAATCCCCAGTTCCCTGTCCTGAGAAACCTGGCAAGATATGTTCTTTGCATTAGAGGTCTGCGCAAGTGCACCTTCAGAGATCATTCAACCTTTGTGATCGGATTTTGGAGGAGAGACGTTCTGAAACGGTCGTCAGTCAGCGTCATTCTGTTCTTGCACGGATGTTAAAAAAGATTTCATTTTGCAGTATAGCTAATAAGCCAACAGATTTCGTTTTCGTATGTATTTTTGGCTTAGCCTATAGTTTTGAGGGACATGTTGTAAGCTATTTAATTTAGCCTATTTTTTCTCTGTGATATTTAGCCTATTATTCTTTGTGACATTTTTTCTCTGACATTTTTTAGGGTGTTGACAGCACCATAAGACAAATAATAAATAAAAATCTTGTATATGCTATGCAACATTTTATATTTGTTATCCCCAATCACTCTCTTTCTTTAGGGGAAGTTTAAATTTTAAAAGTTTAAAGAGAAACGATCTAAATTTAGCGGGACCCGTCGGTTCGTGAAGAAAATCACTATATGCGGATAGCGGGTGAACACAGAGTGAATTTAGGCGGGAGCGAGTGCATGCGGAATAGAACCTTGCGGGAGCGGGACGACAAAAACAGTCCCGCGCAGACCCCTACTACGAGCTTGTAAGACTTGATTTTCCTGCTAAGACAAAAACTGAGATCAAGCACCCTGCAATAAAGCAATAAAGCTTATCTGGAGAGAAGATCTCAAAGAAATAGCATAGGACAACGCCTTGCCCTCACACATCTACAGGAGGCAATAGCCCTCCCCCCAAAACACACACACCCTCCTTCCTTTCCCCCTGACTCAAGTCACTGAAAGTTCTCCAAGAAGTATAATGTATCTGGTGTATCTATTGTTTATTCCTTTCATGTTTGGTATCATTTTAAATGTCTCAGTGCGATTGGTAAAATGGTCTCAATTTCACAGCAGTCACTGGTATTATGAAGAAGACTGAAAACTAAGGAGAATTCTGTCCTCCTTTTGGGTGGTGTCACTTCTGAAAACCCACTCCTCTCCCCCCAAAACAGGTGTTGGTGTAATAAAAATTTACAATCCTTTTGTTCTGGTCTTGGTATATAAGGTAAAGTGCAAAGCAGTCAGGGGGGATTTTCTGTAGCCAGAGACCCCCACACAGTGGTGGACAAGTGTCTTCAAACACTAATCCACCACTGTGTGCATGTGCATTTCAGTTGATGTTATGCATTTATTATTTCTGAATTGGCTTCTAATTGTCCAACTATGTAATTGGCATGATACATTTTTACTTGACAAATAAAATGTTATATTTGGTTTATTCTGTATTATTTTTGATTCATTATTTCTAGTAGATTAAAGCGAAGGTATTACCGCAAATCTGTGTTCAGGATTGATCATACGGAAGGTTTAATAGATGGAGCATAGGGCACATCAATTAAGTCCATTTCGATTTCTGACAATCGCTGCCTTAAATAAGTTGCAGTTTTCGTAAATATATAAAACTATGCTTTTTGTTACGAGTAAGCAGAGCGCGACCGACTTAAAGGTAGATATTTACCCTGCATCCAATGTTTAAGGTCAGAACTGACGAGTTTGTGTCCGGGAAGAGCACTCAAGTCGGCCGAAGTGACTTTTCTAAAGCGATACCGGGACTGCAGTGAACGAATAATTGAAGATATAAGATAATCAGAATAATCAAAAATCTAAATTAATGCATAACCAATGATTCATTTCTAATTGGAAACACAACCTAAGAATGAGAATCATTTGAAATTGGAGTCAGATTAAACGAGTGAAATTAAATAAACTTCACAGATGCGCTGAAAAGGCATACACACGTTAACCTTCGCCCAGGCCGTCGGATTCCGTTTTTGGGCCGATGCGGGGTTCCTTACAAGCTAAGAAAGTGTTATTTTCCTTTGGCCACAGAAAATATCCTTTCTGAAAAGTTGATAGACGATCAATACTGTGTTCGCTGGCCGAACAGATTAATTGATTGTAATATTAATTCAGCTATATCAAGTTAATTCGATCAAGTGATTCAGATATTTATAATTAATTATAATGAGTTATGATTATTATTAATATTTTCCCTTTTGAGCTAATTTGCTACAAGTGCCCATACAAGGAATTCTGCCCTTTATGACGTGATACAGGGCCATACTCGGAAAAATTATTTTCCGAAACTTATCCGAAACCAGAAGGAGTGTATTTGGCACAGAAATATTCCATCATATGTCCAACTCGTGTTTTGAAACTTTGGCCATGTTTAGCATGAGAATGCAACTCTTTAACAGTGTAAATAAGTCAGAATGCATGGAATAGTGCATAAGGAGAAGCCCAGCTGGCAGCAGAGCAGATGTCCTGCAGTGACACACTCCTGAACAAGGCCCAAGAGGCGGCTAAGCCCCTCGTGGAATGAGCTCTGATGTTTCCTGGGGGCTGCACTCCCATCGATTCATATGCCAGAGCCATAGCTTCCACAAGTCAATGTGAGAGGCGTTACTTAGATATGGGACTCCCCTTGTGAGCGGCGCCCATGAAATAAAGAGCAGGTCGCTCTTCCGGAAAGCACTGCTCTTGGTCATATACATCTGTAATACACGAACAGGACACAGAGCATTCAGTCTCTGATCCTCCGTGGAGGAAAAAGGTGGTGGGTGAAAAGCGGACAGCTCCAACACCTCCGATGTGAATGCAGGGAAGCACTTATGCATAAAAGATGGAATTAAGAAAAGCCTAGGCTTAAGAAAAACCTTATCTCCACTAAGAGAGAATTTAGTGCACGAGGAATGAACACTGAGAGTGCATGTAGCTCACTGACAAGTTTAACTGAAGCCAAGGCCAAAAGCAAAGCCGTCTTGAAGGACCAAAGCTTCAGGGAAATAACAAACACTTGCCACTTAGGACCATATAAGGACCATGTAGAAACGGCCCTAGCATTCTGTATAGTAGCAATCACATGTGGGGGAAGCCCTAACACGTTTAAGTTTGTCCTCTCGCGAGCCAGGCCCAGAGAGCCACCCTGTCCGGGTGTGGGTGATAAATCTCCCCGTTCGCTTGAGATAATAGATCTGTGTGGAGAGGGAGGAGCCACGGCTGGGCATATAACAGAGGGACCGTGGCATCCGCTCTGCCAGCCACGGTGCTTTGGGCCACCTGGGTGCTATCAGAATGAGAGACAGACCCTTCTCTCTCTCCCTGGCCAGTGTAGAAATTATCAGGCACAGGGGAGGAAAAGTATACAGCAGCACTTTAGGTCATGGGTGGGCCAGTGCGTCTACCCCAAGGGGCGCGTCCACATCCATTAGCGAGAAGAACATAGGACAATGGCTGTTTTCACGCGAGGCGAATAGATCAATGGTTGCCTGTCCGTAACTCATCCATATTATGCCCACTATCTGAGGGGGGAGGCACCAATCTCTGTAGAGTGGGTTCCCCTTCGATAGAAGGTCCGCGCGCCTGTGTTCAGAATGCCTGGAACATGAGTCACGTGTAACGACAGAGGAAAAACCGCCTGCTCCACACCAAAAGCTTGTGAGCTAGAGCGTGAAGTTTCAATGAGTACACATCACCCCGGTGATTGATATTATGCCACTGCTGTGGTATTGTCGCAGAGTACGAGCAAATGATGTCCCCGCAGGCGAGGCAGAAAATAATTTAGAGCTTTCCAAATGGCCATAAGCTCTAAATAATTTATGAGCGCTGAACATAGTCTGCTCGGCCACAAACCGTTCACTGTTCTGCCCTCCTGAGTTCAGCTCCAAACCCAGGAAAATCATACTCTGACTGGGTGTAAAATTGCTGTTGTTCACATTCACCCTGAACCCGAGAGATGTGATGTGTATGAGCACACGGCAGGTGTCCCGCAACACTTTATCCTTCGACTCGGCTATGATAAGCCAGTCGTCTGTATGTCAAAATCCGCAGACCTGACATTTTCAGGGGAGCTAAGCCCGCCTCCAAGTCCGAGGGCCGAGTAAGAACCCTGGAGGAAGAACTGTGAATTCGTAACATGTGTCTGGATAGGCGAAACGAAGAAACTTTCTGTGTGGCGGATAAATACTTATATGAAAAAAAGCATCTTTCAGAACGATCAGTGTGAACCAAATGTTTTGTTTTACTGAACGAGAGAGAACACAGTGGGTTAAAATTCTGAAATTGTGTTTCCTCAAATGTTTGTTTTCCATGAGTATAATGTAAACAAAGCAGATTTCATTACATCTATTGCTACTCATTTAGGTCTCCATCTCATGGCTCTGACTGAGACATGGATCAAACCAGAGGACACTGCCACACCGGCAGCCCTCTCCTCTAATTTCACTTTCTCCCACACCCCATGTCGGATTGGGAGGGGTGGTGGTACTGGTCTGCTTATGTCCAATGAATGGAAGTTCAATCCTCTACCAGCTCTCTGTGACAATAGCTCATTTGAATAACATGCAATTACCATCACCTACCCTGCTAAAATCCATATTGTAGTGCTTTATCGCCCCCCAGGTCAGCTAGGTAACTTCTTGGAGATGTGTTAGTTAGATGTGTTACTATCATCCTTCCCTGAGGATGGTACTCCTCTGCTAGTACTTAGAGATTTCAACATCCATCTAGACAAACCTCAGGCTGCTGACTTCCGCACTCTACTTGCCTCATTTGATCTCAAGCGAGTGTCTACTACAGCTACCCACAAATCAGGTAACCAATTGGACCTCATCTACACACGCTGCTGCTCCACTGATAATACTCTGGTCACTCCACTACACACCTCTGACCATTTCCTCATCACTTTTAATCTCAACCTGACCCCTAACTCAACACACACTCAACCACATGTTACTTTTCGGCGAAACCTACGCTCGCTCTTACCCTCCGACCTATCCTCTTTGGTCTCATCCACACTTTCTCCCCCTAATCAGTTCTCATCTCTGGACACTAACAATGCTACTGACACTCTTTGCACCAAGCTAACATCTTGCTTAGATGTCTTCTGCCCCCTCTCATCCAGACCAGCCCGCGCCACCCCCTCTGCCCCCTGGCTATCCGATGTTCTCTGTGAACATCGGTCTAGACTCAGGGCTGCAGAGAGGAAGTGGCGCAAATCTAAAGATCCTACTGATCTTAGCTTCCATCAGTCACTCCTTTCTTCTTTCTCTACAAATGTCTCCAATGCTAAAACCACGTACTATCACAATAAAATTAACAATTCTACTGATTCCCGCACACTTTTCAAAACTTTCTCTTCTCTTCTTTGCCCTCCTCCCCTCCCTCCCACATCACTTCTCTTCTTCATCTACATGTCATCACTAGGATCTGTCATTCAGGAACATGGTTTTTCCTATCACTGTTATGCTGATGACACACAACTCTACCTCTCATTCAAACCAGATGATCCGACAGTTGCTGGTCGCATCGCATCGCAGCCTGCCTGACAGCCATTTCTGCCTGGATGAAGGACCACCACCTTCAAATCAACCTTGCAAAAACGGAACTGCTTGTGGTCGGTGCCAACCCAACACTTCATCATAACCTTTCCATTCAACTTGGGTCGTCAACCATAACTCCTTCCAGGACGGCCAGGAACCTCAGAGTGGTGATGGATGATTGTTTAAGCTTCACAGATCACATCGCTACAATGGCCTGGTCCTGCAGATTTGCTCTGTACAACATTAGGAAGATTAGACCCTTCCTATCGGAGCTTTCCACACAAATTCTTGTCCAAGCTCTTGTTCTATCCACTGGCTCTGCACCACTATACCTAAACCCACTACTTCAGACTTATGCGCCCTCCAGAAGCTTGCGTTCTGCAAATGAATGGCATCTTGTGGTGCCATCCCAAAGGGGCACAAAATCACTCTCACGGACCTTCTCCTGGTCTGTTCCTGGCTGGTGGAATGACCTACCACGCTCTATCCGAGCAGCTGAGTCTTTAGCCATTTTCATTTCCATTTTGCGTATATATATTTAAAAAAAAACAAAAAAACAACCTTGCTACGAGCACTTTACTGATGAAACTGTGACTTGACACAGCACTTACATACTGTTGTACTCATGTTGATTTGATTGCTTCTAATATTCTCATTTGTAAGTCACTTTGGAGAAAAGCGTCTGCTAAATGACTAAATGTAACAAAAGTTAATTCCCCCTCAAAAGATATTAATAACCAGCCAACCCTCAAGCCATCCCTTGATGCCCACCCACTGCTCCAAACGTGAGATCAGGATTTCATGGTCCACAGTGTCAAACGCAGCAGTTAAATCAAGAAGCACAAGAATAACACAATCATCAGAGTCAGTAGCTAAAAATATATCATTAAACACTTTTAAAAGAGCAGATTCTGTGCTGTGCAAATTTTTAAAACCGGACTGGAAAATTTCAAGAATATTGTGGCCTTTCAAAAAGGCCATTAATTGACTGCAGACTATCTTTTCACGGATTTTTGAAAGAAAAGGTAGTTTGGAAATAGGCCTGAAATTTACAAGATCTACAGGATCCAGACCAGGTTTTTTAATCAGAGGTTGCGCTACTGCGTGTTTAAAATTTTTAGGAACCACACCTGAGGACAGACTGCTATTAACAACTGCAAGAACAGATGGCCCTACAGTAGGAAAGACCTCTTTAAAAAGTCGAGGAGGAACAGCATCATGTGGAGAACCTGAGGGCTGCAAATGCTCAACAATCTCCTGTAACACAGACAAGGTCACAGGCTCAAACCTGTCAAAAACAGCAGAACAGAGGACAGGGATTGAGGGGTCATAAGCAGAAGGTGAAATAGGAGCTCTAGTGGAAGTGACCGTATCAATAAAAAAGTGCAGAAAGTTTTCACAAACAGCAGGGGAGGCATCAATACAGGCAGTTTGTGGAGCATTAAGAACTGAATCAATAGTCTTAAACAAAACAAGAGGCTTGTTACAGTTTGACAGAATAATTTCAGATAAATATTTTCTTTTAGCATCTTTCACAATTGTCTGATAATGATGCCAGCAGTCCCTTAGCATTTGAAATGACACATGCATTCTGTCCTTTTTCCATTTGCGTTCAGCTCTACAGCACTTGCGTCTGACAGCACGAGCCGTGTCATTCAACCATGGCTCAGATTTAGTTTTAGGCTGCCTAATTTTCAATGGAGTCATGGTATCTATAACAGTTTGACAGGTGGAGTGCAACCATGAGCTAAGCTCCTCTGAATCATCACATATAGCCTCTTGTATAGCACAGTTCTGACTAAAAACGGACGAGAACTGAACAGCAGTGGAAGGGTTAATAATGCAACAAGGCCGGGGAGCAGCACGAGATTCAACTGTATTACAGGCAAGAGCAAGCAATCTCAAATAGTACAGGCATATGGTCAGAAAATCTAAGGGAACTGAGGTTACGTTAGTAACCGAGTACGTTCCCTTTTCAATACTACACTTCGTACTGCGTCGTCTGCCTTTTTAGGCAAGACGCAACAGGGATTATACAATCACGCTGTGCTATGAAGGGGGGACGACAGAGCATCCGAGCAGAGCACTGAGGAGGGCTCGCACGGATGCACATAGCATAATATATCCCGGAAGTTAGGGGACCTGAGGACACTATAGTCGTCCTCCCGTTCCTATATATTCTAGGAGCCCCCCAGGGCCTAGAACATATATAGGGATAGGGAAAAAATGTTATTACCCAGACTTTGGTCAGGGCCATAAATGAGTACTCATAAGCTGATCACATTGGTGAGGCTTATGCAGAGAGAACCTGCGTTTGTAATGCAGGGATGTCTAGATTATAAAATCTGACAAAGGTGGACGGCGAGGCCCAGCCGGCCGCCTCACAAATTTCCGCAATGGACACGCCAGTGGACCATGCCCAAGAAGAGGCCATGCCCCTCGTGGAGTGTGCTCTAACATCTATGGGGCATTGTAGGCCCAAAGAGAGTAAGTGAGTGCTATAGCATCGACTATCGATCTGGATAACCTTGGCTTCGTGACCGGAAGACCTTTCGTTCGACCACCGAAGCAGACAAAGAGTTGTTCCGACTGACGAAAAGAGGCGGAATGATCAATGTAAGTCCTCAGGGCCCTGACTGGACAGAGTAGGTTCAACTCCTGATCATCCTGGGAAGGACGAAGTGTAGAGAGAATGACCATTTGTGCCCTAAAGGGTGTGGATAGGGCTTTCGGGACATATCCATGTCTTGGTTTCAGGACAACTTTAGAGTCGTTAGGCCCGAACTCAAGACAGGAGGGGCTCACGGAGAGCGCCTGTAAATCTCCCACTCGCTTTACCGATGCTAAGGCTAGCAATAAGGTGGTTTTTAGCATTAGAGGACATAAGTTGACAGTCTGGAGTGGTTCAAAGGGAGGGCCCTTAAGGCGCCTGAGAACCAAAGACAGGTCTCACGTGGGAACTGTGCGGGGACGGGGAGGGTTTAGCCTCCTATTCCCTTTTAGGAAACGAACAAATTTAGCCACAAGTGGCGCTCCAGCACCACCAGGCTGGCCGAGGTGTATGCCCGTCCAGCGAGGGTTGACGTGGTGTGACACGGCTTGGATGGGTGGGTGACCTTGGTTTTCCAGCCAGTGGCGGCGGGCGGACACAGGTGTGAGGCCACAGCTTCATCCAGAGGCGGCAGTTTGTCATAACCCTTCTGCTCTGCGCCGTCAACCGAGGTGAGAGCGTGAGAGGCAGAAGAGCGAAGGCGGGCATAGTACGGGGTGCGCCACGATTTAGTGAGTTCCTCGTGTACTTCAGGAAAGAATGGAGCTGCCCACTGGGGAGGAGCCTGGCGACGTCCAGGCAAAAACCACTCGTCGAGGTGGCTGCGTGCTGAGACGGCCGCTTATATAGCCCGAGACCCTGCCCATTTTGGCGGGCTCGAGTAGGCTCTCTCGCCATTGGCTCGCGCGGCCCTACCGCGCCGCTGTTGGTTCGTTTTCTTAAACTCCACGAACCAATGGTCGTGCAGTTTCACTGCATGATTAAAAAAGGCTTCAGAATCGGTGAAAACAGGAGTTTCCTCTTGCCTAAAAAGGCAGACCACGCAGTACGGAGTGTAGTATCGAAAGGGAACCTGTTGTAAATCACCGCTCACTCGATGCGTCTGTTTCAGCACTTTAACAGACACGTGAGCGCGCTCACCTCACGATAAGGTGCACGAGCGCCAGGCGCGTTCTCTACGAGTCGTCCTAACCATAAATATCTATGTTTCTAATAACATACTGGTTCTATGACTGACGGACGCGCATAATCTTCAGGAACACTGACATTTCTCTGTTCTTGCTCAGCTTCATCTGCCAGTTTATGCCTCGTTCTTTTTAGCTCTGTTGCCGCCATGTTTACAACACCTGGCCCCGCCTTGACGCAATGATTGACAGGGCGGGGTGAAGACGTGATCGGCTCAGAACGTATTTTCAAATCCACATTGAATTTTGCTACATTCATTGCAGGACGTTTAATGAAAATGCAATCGCAAGTGTCTTAACACTCAGGGGTCAGCTGGTCGCGCCGGCGATACCACCTTGCTTTTTTCTTATCAGTATGAAAGAGATTCAAAATACTCTGTCAATTTTGCACATACCATAGTTATACACCATTTTAATCTGTGAAATATCCTCTTTTATTTGTGTACACTCAGAGTAAAAACAAAATGTTGTGCTTTTTGCAAAATAAAGAAAACTAACATGATGCGTGATCTGTCGTCTCCCTCTGAACAAAGTCCAATCTGATAGTTCTCAGAAAATGAACTGTAACTTAGTGAATACTAATCACAAAAAAACTAGACTTATGTCCAAAGAAACATTGAAATGTCAGGTTTTAAATCATGTAAGTCAAATCGAAAACAAAAATTTTCTGTTTATGTAATCTGAATGAAAATAGACAAATGTCAGACGTCCGTGAGTCAGCTCATTATCCGCTAATGCGGCCATGCCCACGGAGCGAGTGCTATTCAGACGCAAATTCTGAGGCAATACATATATACATCGTCGCAATCGTGTATTTCGTGTTATTATCTTCAAAAGTGTCTATCTGCATGGTATAGCCATAGTTAGCGATCTCTGGAAGCCTCTGTTAGTTCCTGGAATGTCACATGGCATGCCTGTTCTTCACTGAGTCATTTGTGGACTAAATGTGCACAGAGCGCCCTCCAGCTGCAAGTATGAATTGAAAACACAGTATCCAGCGCTCATAGTGATGACAATAAATATTGAATAAATATTCCTCCTCTGTATAGAAAATTGACATAAACATATGAGAATCCATCAATATTTCTCCAAATGTGCATGCTTTTAAGCTAAAAGCCCTGATGGATGTTGTTTTGTCAAAGGTAACGACTCCATTTTTCATATTCATTACTCCTGACGCATAGGCTATTAACAAATTATGGTCACTATAAGAGTAAAACAGAGGTCAAAATGTGAAGCTTGAGTCTTAGATCTTTTTAATGATGTATAGTTTGTCAACTGCACATTAACAAAGTATATTAAACTAGAAAACCATTATTTGGTTTGAGGCTTCATTTAAAAACATTATAATATTAATGCGTCCAATCTTTTGACTGGTACTGTAATTTAAAATAGGCCTATACAAAATTTTATTCACATGATGTGCAATAATATGTGCATGCATGAGATCACAAAAATCATGTTTTTTTGTCAAGAGTGGACATTAATACTGTTATCAGCATGATCACAGAGGGTTTTTTCACATAGCCTACCTGACTGAAAGGGCTCATTATGCGGGTGTAACGACTCAGAAGTGTGTTGATCCATTTGCAGTTTATTCAACAATGAGGGCAGTACAGGAATCATAAACCAGGTAACAGGCAGAGGGTTGAGGCAGGCGGCAGACAGGATAAACAGGGACAGGCAAAAGGGTCGAGGCAGGCAGCAGACAGGGATAAACAATAGCAGGCAGTCAAAAGGCAGGCAGCAAGAATCACAGTCCAGAATAACAGTCCAATCGATAACAAGCAAACAAACAGGAATAAACGCTCAGAAATGATAACAGTGGCTAATCAAGACTTCGCAAAGAGCTGCGTGTGAGTGTGTGTTTTATAGTGCATAGTAAATGGGAAAATGGCCATCAGGTGCGTGCGCGATCAGTCCCAGGTATGTGGGTGTGTGGGAAATGTAGTCCAAATGGAAACTAGTACTCGGGAGAGGGCTCCCTCTGGCGGCCCGGGAGATCTGGTGCAGGAGCTTCAATCGTGACAGAGCCCCCACCCTGCGAGTGGCTCCTGACGCGAGTCCTGTGAAACTCATCAGTGAGAGAGGGGTCGAGAATGTCCTTGGCACTGACCCAGGATCGTTCCTCCGGACTGTAACCCTCCCAGTCGACCAGGTATTGTAAAGCCCTGTTGCGACGTCGTGAATCGAGCAGGTCACGGACCTGGTATACCACCTCGTCATCGATCAGCAACGGTGGGGGTCTCTGGTCCTCGGCCGCAGTGCTCCCCTGACCCTCTCCCGTACCGACAGCGGGTTTCAGCAGCGAGACATGAAATGTAGGAGAAATACGATAATTAGCAGGGAGTTGTAAACGGAATGAAACAGGAGTAATTTGTCTAATGATTTTGAATGGACCCACATACCTAGGACTGAGCTTTTTGCATGGTTGACGGAGTCGGAGATCCGGGGTGGACAGCCAATACACTGGCCAGGGGTGTATTCAGGTGCTGGGCGCCGGTGGCGGTTTGCCTGGATCTCTTGACGTCGTATGGCTCATTGCAGGTGGATGTGGGCGCGGTTCCATGTTTCCTCGCTCCGTTGTAGCCACTCATTGACAGCTGGCAGATCGGATGATTCCCCCGACCATGGGAACAGCAGAGGCTGAAAGCCGAGCACACATTTGAAGGGGGTGAGACCTGTGGCTGGTTTCTGTAGGGAGTTCTGAGCGTACTCAGCCCACATGAGATATCGACTCCAGTCGGATTGGTGGCTGTGGCAGTAGGTCCTGAGGAACTGAGTGAGTTCCTGGTTTAATCTCTCCGTTTGGCCATTCGACTGAGGGTGGTAGCCAGAGGTGAGGCTGATGTTAACGTTGAGCAGGCGGAAGAAGGCTGACCAGACTCTGGAGGTGAACTGTGGGCCCCTGTCTGACACTATGTCCTCTGGCAGGCCATAAAAACGAAAGACGAAGTTGCACAGAGTTTCGGCTGTCTCCATGGCGATGGGTAACTTTGGCATTGGCATCAGACGGCATGATTTTGAAAAGCGGTCTACAACAGTCAGTATGGTGGTGTTGCCTTGAGAGTTGGGAAGATCTGTGACGAAGTCTATAGTAATGTGTGACCAGGGTCGAAGTGGAATGGGTAGTGGTTGGAGCAAGCCGGCTGGCACTTGATGTGAGGGTTTGGTTGACGACTTTTGATCGTCCATAGCTACTCCCTCGTGACTGATCACGTACCCCAGGAATGATGTCTTTGTCTGGTGGAACTCACACTTCTCCGCCTTAGCGTACAACTGGTACTGGATGAGACGGCGTAGCATGGCACGGACATGCTGGATGTGCTCCTCCATGGAACTCGAGTAGACCAGGATATCGTCGATATAAACCACCACCCATCTGTCCAGCATGTCTCGGAACACATCGTTGATCATTGATTGGAATACGGAAGGACTATTGGACAGGCCGAACGGCATAACAGAGTATTCGTAGTGCCCAGAAGACATAGAGAAGGCTGTTTTCCACTCGTCCCCCTCTCTGATGCGAATCAGGTTGTAGGCTGAGCACAGATCCAGTTTGGTAAAGTATCTTGCCTGGCGGAGCTGCTCCAGTGCTGCTGGGACTAGTGGAAGGGGGTACCTGAACTTTACTGTGATGTCGTTGAGGGCGCGATAGTCTATACAGGGTCGGAGACTTCCATCCTTCTTCTTGACGAAGAAGAACGCGGCAGATGCTGGTGATGTGGATGGGCAGATGAATCCCTTGGCCAACTCCTCCTCAATGTACTTCTTCATGGCTGCGGACTCGGGTTGTGTAGAGCCAGGAAGAAGGTCAATGGCACAGTCCCAGGAGCGATGCGGAGGTAATTGTGATGCTTTGGCCTTGCTGAACGTCTCATAGAGATTGGCATATTCGTTAGGAAGTCCAGGAACCTTGGGTTTGGGTGGTGTGAGAGAGATGGTACAGACGGGGATGAGAAATTTGGGCAGGATGCAGCTCTGATGACAGGACGGGCTTCACTGAACAATCTCTCCACTTCTCCAGGAAATACTGGGATCGTGACGGCGTAACCAGGGCAGGCCCAGGATGAGTGAATGAGTGGGTGAGCTGATAAAATAGAATTGGAGAGTTTCTTGATGAAGTAAGCCAGTTTGCATTTGTAGGTGGTCAGTGATGTGTGTGATGCGACCCTCTCCAATCGGCCGCCCGTCTAGCGCCTCCACTGCCAAGCGAGAAGTACAGGGTGTTAGAGCAAGTTTGTGTCGGTCAGCGAATTCTTTGGAGATTCTCCTGAGTCTAACAGACTGTCCATGATTATTTTCTTACTGCCACTGATAATTTTAACTGGTGCTTTAATACAATGTACGGCTCACTCACCGCTTTGTTGCTGCTTGAGGTGGGTCTCACGGGTCATTCAATTCAATTCAATTCACATTTATTTGTATAGCGCTTTTCACAATACATATCGTTTCAAAGCAGCTTTACAGAGAATGCATGTCAACATTACAATTTGGAGACTGCAGTTAGCTAATAATGTAATAATTTAGCGATTAATATACAATCACTGTTAGCAATTTAATTGAAGGTAGAAGCAAAGAGCTCCTGGAAAAATGAATTACATATTAACAATAATTAGGATATATAGAAATTTGCGAATGTGCGTGTTGATCCAGATGTTGCATCAATGGGGCATGAAGGCTTGTAGTGACCGGACTGCCCGCAGTACATGCAGAGATGATTTTGTGACCGTCGTTCTCGTTCTTCAGGTGTCAAATGGGTGAAGCCGAGCTGCATGGGTTCAAAATTCCCCGTGAAAGGGGGTGCTGGTGAGGCTGGGACTCGTGTGGGATGACGAGCTCGCAACAAGTTATCTATTTGAATAGTCAGATCCATGAATTCGTTCAGAGAACGACCCTCATCGCGACAAGCCATTTCAGTCTGGAGAGTGGGGGTTAAACCACGACAGTAGAGAAGCTTGAGTGTGTCCTCTAACCAGTCAGTTTGATTAGCAAGCGTGCAAGAAGTTAGTGTGAACTCGGCAACGGAGCTGGTGCCCTGGGTTAGGACGAGCAATTGTTCGCCCGCACTGCGACCAGTACTGGAACTGCTGCATGAAGTGATCAAAGGAATGAAAACTAGACCCGTCCGTCCTCCAAACAGCTGTAATCCACTCCAATGCCTGTCAATCGTGACAGCGGGTCTTTGTCTTCTCAGGTGTGAATCACAGCATTATTCATGAAGATTTACGCCTCCACGCATACTGTGTTTCTTGACAAAAAGTGTCTTACAAAATTTCAATCAATATATTGTTTTATATGAACGAGTATGCAGGATAATTTTTACATCGTTTTGAAGCAGAAACTCTAGTCTACAACCTCCAATACCCAGAAGTCTTGTGAACACATATATTAGTTTTGTGGCCTTATTTCAGTGACTTAAGTTTTTTGTTTTTTCAATAACCATGCATAAACGTTATTCCTTCAAAAATACAAACATGTACATACATGTTCCTCACGTATTATGGTAGCCTAGTTTGTGCTGAATACAGTGTAATGACACTTTTTCCATTAATATGTTTATGAACAACTGAAAAAAGCACAAATGTCAGGGCATGTCAAAACTTCTCCAGGGCCCCAAAAATCCTCAGACCCCAGAGGGTTAACTGTGAGTGCAAATTGCAATTAAAAAAATAACATTTAAATGGTCATTTTGCTACAATTTTTGCTTGAACATTTTAAACACATATAATCATTTCTGTAATACATTTTCATTTTCATTTTGCAACTTATAAAGTGTTAAAATATGTTTAAATTATATTTTTTAAAACTAGTGTAGGAAATAGCAAATGTAAATTATATTATTGAATTTGAATGATCATTTTGCTCCAAACATTTGCACATATAGTATGGAAAATGTAAATTTAAATACAGAAATGCATTGCCATTTTACGTATTGCATTGTTATTTTGCATATTACATTTTAAATTGAATATTGCTACACATGTGCTTCCATAGGGAGGTGGTACATCACAATCACCTTGCAATAATAAAAATGAGGCCAAATCACTATCTGAATCAGTAGTAGACCCACTATTCAAACTCCCTGCTTCCTTGGACATAGTAGAGTCTACGTCAGGGGTTCCCAAACTTTTTCAGTACAGTCAATCTCAAGACCCACCATAATATTTTAAAATGGAAATATGGGGATAAACGTATCCTCATTTACAGAGCAGTTTTTTTCCTTGTCATAAGAATGAAATATACAGTTGATTGCAATACTAAAAGGCTTATAGTAAACAGAGATATAACCATTCAAATGTCAAAACAGCAGCATGGTTATGTTAAGATTATGAGAGGAATAACTGAGTACTGAGTTCTACTTATTGCCTTTTATCAATTTTTGCTGACAAAGATACTCTTCTTTTTTTAGAAGAAAATATGATCGCCCTTTGTTGGTGTATGCAGAATGTTTTGTTGTGAGGTGCTGTTTAAGTTTTGAGGGTTTCATGCTAGCACTTGCCAGCTTTTCTAAGCATAAAAGACATTGCGGGTGTCACGATCACCGTCAGTTCCTGTCAGTTCCCAGTCTACAGTTCCCATAATCCTCCCTGCCAGTCACATGCACACTCCACACCAATCACCCGTTGCCACATACCCCTGTAGCCTATTATCTGGACTATTTAAGACTCACTCACACACCGCCTCATGGTGAAGTCTTGATTCACCCTGTGTTCAATTCTGAGCGGTTCCCTGTGTTTATTGTCTGCCTGTTATCGTTCCTGTCTGGTTACCTGTTTTTGATTCCTTGCTGCCTGCCTTTGGACTGTTTATTGTTATCTGGACTGTGAACGTTTTCTGCCTGCCCTGATCTATTGCCTGTATCCTGACCACAATTCTGCCTGTCCCTTGCTGTTCCTGTTTGCTCCTGTCTGACCCTGCCTGTACGACCACGCTCTTATTTAATAAAGCTTGCAAATGGATCTTTGCCTGAGTCCAGCTTCGTTACAGCAGGACTTCCTCACCCTCTGGACTTCTGCAGGCAATAAAACCAAGATCGAGGTAGGACTGGTCATATTTTCTGTGTGGCTCCTTTTTAGTTTTAGTTGTTTTGACTTGATCTGAAGACTTCTCAAAAGTCTGTGATGCTTCTTCCAACTGATTATTTAACAAAATCAACTGGTAATTTGGGTTCATATCCGAACATTAAAAAATACAGAGTCATACCAGTAGAATTATGCACTGTGGTGTTATAAGCATAAACAAGCTGTGGCAGATTCTTGGAGCTATAGTTCTCCATATTTCGCTCTGTCCTCTGCAGACTCCTGCTAACATAGGCAATGGGGCGAAGCTTACCACCCTGCTTCTGGGACAAAACCACCCCCAGACCCTGATGGCTTGTGTCTATCTCCAGAACAAAATGCCTACAGAAATCGGCATATGCAAGCACAGGTGCAGTAACCAGCTTTGCCTTTAATGCTTGGAAACTGTTCTCATACACCACATCCCACACAAAAGCTAAAGGCAGCCATGGGGTCTTACCCTTTCTTGCAGAACCACTCAGTCTTGTTACCAATTCATGAAGAGGCTTAGCCAGCTTAGCAAATCCATCAATAAACCGGCGATAGTAGCTGGCAAATCCTAAAAATGAACGAAGCTCTGCCAGGTGTACTGGGCGACTTTTTCCATTCTTTTATCGCTGCCACTTTGTAAGGGTCAGTGGCAACCCCCTGCTCAGACAGTAGATACCCTAAATTCTTCACCTGCTTCTGAAAAAAAAAAAAAAAAACTGCATTTACTCAATTTGATCTTAAGGCCTTCCTGCTGCAATAGCTTAAAAACCTCCTGCAGCTGTACCAAGTGTTCCTGTACACAAGAGGAAAGCACAATTATATCATCTAGATACAAAAGCAAAGAAGAGAACCGCCTATCCCCAAACAGCCATTCCATGAGTCTTTGGAATGTCCCTGGTGCATTACACAGCCCAAAGGGTTGAATTCAAGTCAAGTCAAGTCACCTTTATTTATATAGCGCTTTTTACAATGCAGATTGTCTCAAAGCAGCTTTACAGTGATAACTGGTATATAATTTTGGCTGCACAGCAGCTCTTAAAGAAAATGGTGTCATTGTCCATCTTAAGTAAATTCAGTATTGATTCATTCGGTTGTAAGAATCAATAGTTATTAATTTAGTCAATTTACCTATATCAGCACTGGAGTGAACAGTGATGTCATCATCCAGCTCAGTTCAGTTCTCATACAATGGTGTTAATGCAGGCAGATCAAAACACTGTTGAATATCAAATGTCAAGTGTCCCCAACTAAGCAAGCCAAAGGCGACAGCGGCAAGGAACCCAAACTCAAACAGGTGATATCAGGTGGCAAACAGGTGTTAAAACGGAGAAAAAAACCTTGGGAGAATCCAGGTTCAGTCAGGGGGCCAGTTTAGTGCGGCACAAGCTCGTGTTCATTTACACTGAACCAAAACAGTATCAGAGTCGCCTTTGATACTAGGGGCTGAGGTGGATCAGACCCGGCGTATTTTAGGTCTGCTTTTATGCGGCATAGCGTCTTTACACAGAATTTTGAGCAGGTACAGACCCGGCTTAACTCGGCTGTGTAAAGATGCCTTAAGTGGACGTAAAAACTGGATATGTGTCAGTATATTACGTCCATGCATTCAGCAGCCCAATTAAGGCATCTTTACACAGCCGAGTTAAGCTGGGTCTGTACCTGCTCAAAATTCTCTCAAAGGCGACTCTGATACTGTTTTGGTTCAGTGTAAATGAACGCGAGCTTGTGCCGCACTAAACTACGTCATTGTCATGACAACCAAAAGCACGCCTGTCAGCTCAGGCGGCGCGAGAATCAAAAGCGGGAGACAAAAATATAGACCTCGCTTCATATTGTTTTAGGCAAATTAAAAAATGTATACCAACAAGAGACCATGAAGTAAAAGTGTCCTGTACTCACATCGTGAAGTCTCCGTTTGTAATCTTCCTTTGAAGAGCAGATCACTGCGCTGCTACATTTCTCTCAGATAGCCTACGGTAAATGCTTAACCCAATCGGCATCACTGTAATTGTGTATTGTTATGTTATATTCCAAAAATCCTCTCTTTGAGGATGATATTTTCACCCACACACAATGGTCTGGTGACATGTGCTGTCCTGCCTGAAATGCTAACGCTAGCATCAATGTTCATTTGTTGTGCCAGTGACTTTCTGGCTCTTTGAAAAAAACTTTCGCCTTCTTTTAATCCTGCGGTGATGTACCCGGTGTAAAAATTCTTAATTTCTTTGTAGCACTTGATCCAAATGTAATAATTTTATTAAGAAATAGAAAATAACTATCAGTACCACAGAATTATGACAAACATCAAAGCGTGAGATAGCTAAAGCACGCAGAGGAAATTAATTTTTTTATTTCGAGTTTTATTTCATTGTTTATTATTTGATTATTTTTAAATTCATTTTGTTAAAACTGTAGTTTTAAAATAGTAATGTTCAAAGCATTGTTTCCCGCAATTTTAATTCCTGTGTAAATGCATTTATGCCACTTCAGAGAAGCATTAAACATTCTGTGTAAGTGCACATTTTTGTGATTTATTCCGCTACAGTGTTGGTTTCTGTGCCGCTTTTTCTGTGTAAAGATGCCTTTAGGCCATAATGGGCTGTATTCATGCGATAGCCTACTCCACACGATGGGCATTTTGACATCTGTGTGTGCGTGTATTTGACTATTCAGGCACAAGGAGAACTGATAGCGCACGCAAGAGAGCGCTTCTGTTGTGTGTCATTCAGCGCGATTCCGCCTATCCCGCCTTCACTAACAGCAAGTTAATTGATAAAGAATTGTGATTGAATTGTAATTTTATTATACGACGAGCTTGTCTACCTTTAATTTGGCTGTAGGCTGAAATTATATTCAACCCGCCAAAGTGGCTAGTGGGAGTGGCTGTCTTACCCGCCACAGCTGAAATCTACCCGCATTTGGCGGGTTGACGGGTGTTAATGTCAAGCCCTGCCTCACAGATACCATTTCTTTCTAAAAAAGGAACATAGTTGTGATGATACTGCCTTTTCTAGTATTTTTGACAGAAAAGGTAGATTTGAGATCAGCCTGTTATTGACTAATTTTCTAGGATCAAGTTGTGTTTTTTTTAATGAGAGGTTTAATAATAGCCAGCTTAAAAGTTTTTGCCTTAAAAGCCATCCTAATGATAAAGATGAATTAACGATATTAAGAAGAGGATCTATGACCACTGGAAGCATCTCTTTCAATAGCTTAGTCGGTATAGGGTCTAACATACATGTTGTTGATTTTGATGATTTAACAAGTTTAGACAATTCTTCCTCTCCTAAAGCAGCGAATGAATTGATTTTTTCCTCAGGGATACTACAGTGCACTGTCCGATGCGATACTGTAGTAGACGGTTGCATGATTATAATTTTCTCTCTAGTATTGTCAATCTTGAAAGTAAAAAAGTTCATAAAGTCATTACTGTTGTGCTGTTTGGAAACATCAGAAGTTGAAGCTTTATTTCTTGTTAATTTAGCCACTGTATCAAATAAATACCTAGGGTTGTGTTTATTTTCTTCTAAAAGCTTTGAAAAATAAGCAGATCTAGCAGTTTTTAAGGCCTTTCTGTACTCAATCATTCTCTCTCTCCATGAAATGCAAAAAACCTCTAGTTTTGTTTTCTTCCAGCTGCGCTCCATTTTTCTGGCTTCTCTCTGGACTAATTTCCTTAATCTTTTTTTAAGCGCAAAGGAGCAACTGAGTCTAATGTGCTGGAAAAGAGACATTAATTCAAACAATCCAAATTACAGAAAGTAAAACAATACAAAATACAGAAAGCAGTCTTTGCCTTATCTGCCTCAGCTACCTCAACCTGATTGTACCCACTTGCTAAATCTAAGGTGGAAAACCACCTTGCCCCAGTCAGAGCATCCAAAGACTCTTCAGTTCTCGACAGTGGAATTTTAAGTGTTCTTTCTAGTTTTTGCATTCAATTGATAATAGTCCACACACATCCTAATTGTTCCGTCCCTCTTCTACACCAGGACAAACGGGGATGAGTAAGGACTACTACTCTCCCTTATCACCTTACTGTCCAACAGCTTTTGGATATGAGACCTTACGGATACTGGGAGCAAGAAATTTGTCTATATGGCTGTCGAACTAGTTTATCGTCCACTAACAGAATCTCATGTTTAATAAGAGCTGTACAACCTAGGACAAGAAGGACACTAAGAACTAGTGTAAGAGTAAGAGGAGTAAATCTCTGCAACCTTTGTTCGTTGGATTATTCCCTGCCGTTGGAGCCTCAACATAATCTTACAGCATGTTACCATCAATCCACACATCAGGAAACGGATTGCACTGAAGTGAAGATGGCGTTACTAAATGTAAGATCGATCTCAAACAAGACATTTACAACTAATGAACAAATTTTATCTGATGGGTTTGACTTTTTGTTTATGACTGAGACGTGGCTAAATGCCAGTGAACTTGGTCCACTCACTGAAGTTTGTCCTAAAGATTTTAACTTTTTTTAATACTACACGGCCAGTTGGTCGTGGTGTACAGAAGCCCTGAACCGCATGGTGAAAAAAAAAAAAAATTGGTGGGGAGGGAAAAATTTAAACTTTTCTCGTTATTTCAAGATATTATCTCGTTATTTCAAGATATTAAGTCGTTATTTCGAGATATTAAGTCGTTGTTTCAACATAATAAGTCTTTATTACGACATATCTCGTTATTTCAAGGTATTAAGTTGTTATTTCAAGATATTAAGTCGTTATTACGACATAATATCTCGTTATTTCAAGATATTGTCATTATTTCAACATAATATCTCGTTATTTCAAGATATTAAGTCGTTATTTCAACATAATATCTCGTTATTTCAAGATATTAAGTCGTTATTTCAACATAATAAGTCGGTATTACAACATATTATCTCGTTATTTCAACATAGTAACTCGTTATTGTATATCAAGTATGATATAGGACGCACATTTTTCAACGTCTTCAGTGGCGCAACAGTAACGCGTTGGATCGCAATACCAGCTTTTACTGCGATCGCTGCGGTTTCGAATCCGCCTTTTGCCGAGTTCGCTCTTCTCTATTTTCACATCCCACCCAGCTAACATCAGACCAGCGGGCCACTGGCGGCCCAACGGTGGCAAAGTGGGCGACTCGCCGGCGGTGCACTGGCGTTTTGCTCATCGTTATTCCAGCGGACCACCGCCGGCAGCCGCCACTTTTCCGACGGTGGTCCGCTATCGAGCCGCTGGTTTATAATAAAAGGTTTTCTGGCGGCCCGTGGTCGGTCCACGGTTTATAATCAGTTCCTTATATTAACACTTCCACACTATAATGAATCAATGTACACCACTCTCAATAGCAGTTGCAAATTTATTTTTAAATATATTTTCAATGAACAGATCAAATAAATACATACAATTATTAATTTATCAGATGTTTTTATCCAACGTGACTATTAGTCAAGTAAATTAGGAGCATTAAATTCACGTTTATTTCTAAATTAACCTTGGTTTTACCACAGAATTTGCAGTAAAAACAACAAAATGAACCATGGTTTTACTACAGTTATGGTTTATCTATTATTGTTGTTGTAAAACCATAACTACAAAACACATGGTTTCAAAACCTATGGTTGCTAGTCATGATAACCATAGTTTTACTCTAGTATTACTGCAATATTACAATAGTAGAACCATGGTTTGAAGAAAAAAAAACATAGTTGCTACAGTTTTACCATAGTAAAACCATATAGTGCTTTTTACAATATATATTAGTTTCAAATCAGCTTTACAGAAAATGCATGTTCAAGATTATACAATAGCAAAATATCCTTTAATTAGCCAGAGGTGACTGTGACTCACTGAGGTGCATCTTCAAGAAAAAAAGTTCCAGTAATGTCCATATGACAATAGCTCTAATATAAAGTCAATTTAAAATCAAGTGTTTAAAGTCATGTTCAGTTAAACAGACAAAAGGATGCTATCTTCAACATTTTTAAAGGGCAAGTTTGCAGATTTTCAACACACTTTGTATTGTTACAATGTTGGTCATATGTAAATGAAGAATGTTTAATCTTTCTCTGAGTTACATGTACTGAGATATATGGAAGCTTGTTTCCGCCATGAAATAAAAAATAAAAGTAATTGCAAATTTTTATCTCACAATTCTGACTTTTTCTCAGAATTGCGAGATTTAAATATCAAAATTGCAAGTTATAAAGTCAGAATTGCATAATATAAAGTCAGAATTGTGATATAAAGTCAGAATTGTGAGTTATAGTCAGAATTGTGAGTTATAAAGTCAGAATTGCATGATATAAAGTCAGAATTGCGTGATAGAAAGTCGCAATTACCTAGGCCTGCACGATTTAGCAAAGGCTGCAATTATTTTTTGCGCATCTTGTCAGAGCTGTATGGGTCTGTGATCAGTAGTAAATACCTCTCCATCTGAAAGCCAGAGGGCACTCTTGCGCAGAAACTCAACATATGCCCTGCAGCAGAAGAGGATAACACGCGTCATATCGCTGTAGCTGAATAAACAGAAGATTGAAACGTTTTGATTGATTAAACATGACTAATAAACACACGACTGCCTTATTCTGTGTAAGAAGCCACATCATCTCACAGAAGGATGCTCAACTGTCGTTATGAAGTGAGTTTGGAGTAAAAACTTGTTATTAATTGCATTCCAGTTCAATGATATTTTCCGTATTGTGCAATAAATCATGCAGCCCTACAATTACCTTTTTTTTTATTTAGTGACGGAAACAAGCTTCTAAAGAGATTTCCCTTTAAGACACTTGCCTGGTTTCACAGACAAGGCTTCAAGGGTTAGTTCACCCAGAAATGAAATTTCTGTCATTAATTACTCACCCTCTTGTCATTCTACACCCGTAAGACCTTTGTTAATCTTCAGAACACAAATTAATATATTTTTTGATGAAATCCGAGGGTATCTGATCCACACATAGGCAGCAACATCATTGCACCTTTTGACGTCCAGAAAGGTAATTAAAAACATGGTTAAAATAGTCAACGTGACTACAGTGGTTCGATCTTCATGTTATGATGCTACGAGAATATTTTTGAACCACTGTAGTCACGTTGACTATCTTAACCATGTTTTCAACTACCTTTCTGGATGTCAAAAGGTGCAGTGACGTTGCTGCCTATGTGTGGATCAGATACCCTCGGATTTCATCAGAAATATCTTAACTTGAGTTCTGAAGATGAACGAAGGTCTTACGGGTGTGGAACGACATGAGAGTGAGTAATTAATGACAAATGTAATTTTGGAGTGAACTAACCCTTTAACAGAAAGCATATCTTAAAATGTGTCAGTGTCATTGTTTTGTGTCAAGATGCACAACAGTAATGTTTTTTATTTTTTCTAAAGCATGTTTAAAAAAGCTACTTAAATGTCCTAATTTAACTAAGACCTAATCCTGACTTAATTTAAGCCCTGTCTGTGAAACCGGAACTAATGATTACAATGGAGCATAAGGATAATATCTGTTAGTTCCCTTTCAAGGGAACTCGCGCTGCGTAGTCGCTATGGGAACGCCTCTGCGTGATGTCGTCATGAAGCACGTATGAAATCTGTCCAATCAGGAGACGGAACGTCATAGGCGGGTGACGTCACTGACCAGGAACTATAAAGCCAGCCCGAAAACACTCTCATTCAGCTTCTGTGTCTTCAGCAAGCGCTACGTGTATCTTGTCTGTCTTATTTATTGTTGTCTGTCTACCATCATTTTGAGTATTCAAAGATCGTATTATGGCGAGTAAACAGCAACAGCAGTTTAGAAAGTGTGTTCATCCCTGCCCTCGTTTTATTACGGGTGGGGATACACACAATCTTTGTGTTGTCTGTTTGGGAGCGCAGCATGCCCAGGCAGCTCTCGAGGGGGCTGCCTGCGTGCATTGTGAACAGTTTCCTATGAGGACGCTGCGCTCCCGCCGAGCCCTCTTTGAGGAGAGTGGCTCGGTTCACGCGCCCCAGGGCTCGGGCCCCGCTTCTGCTGAGGCAGGACGGCGTCTCATGTCCTGGGGTTCGCAAATGGATGTAGCAGCGGGGTTAGAGACGGGCCCTGCCTTATTTCTGCCCTCACCTGCTGCATCCGGTGTGTTGATTCGGAGGCAGGAAGCACGCGTTGCAGTTTCTTCCGCTCCGGTCGACACAGTCACGTTAATGGCGTCTAGTTCTGAGGAGCTGGACGTTGTTAGCGTGACAACGAGAGAGACTGAAGACTTGCCACTTCACTCTCCCGTGAGCAAGGAGCTCATGGAGGTGCTTACTCATGCTGTTGCCAAGCTCAATATCGATTGGCCAGCCGAGAAGCAAGAGCAGAGAACTGGAAGTAAACTTGATAAACGCTTCTTACCATCAAGGTCTGCTCTACCTCCACGTCGGGTGCTACCATTTTTTCCCGATCTCCACACTGAGGTGTCGAGATTGTGGAAGAGGCCGGTGTCATCCCGTGTTTACTCCCCTCAAATCTCCACATACAGTAACGTGGTGGGTATGAGAAAACACGGGTATGGGGCGATGCCGAGAGCGGAAGAGACGCTTGCGAGCCATCTCTCTTCACAGGCGGCATCGTCCCTCAAAGCCCCGACGTTGCCCACTAAGCCGCTAAAGACTACCTCAGCGCTAGTGGGCAAAGCGTACTCGGCAGCAGGTCAAGCTGCGGCATGCTTACACACTATGGCCATCATTCAAGCATACCAAGCTGACCTGCTGAAAGACTTGGGCGATAGTGAGGAAGTGGGGGCTGATTTCATCCATGAGTTGCATCAGTCAGCAGATTTAGCGCTCCGTGCCACCAAGGAGACGGCCAAGTCAATCGACCGCTCTATGGCAGCCCTGGTGGCTATGGAGCGCCACCTCTGGCTAAATCTGTCTGACACTAAAGATCGTGACAAGACGTTTCTCTGCCAACCCCGCTATTATACCGGGGCGCAGTAGCTCCTCGCGGGTCACCCGAGGATGGCGCGCTTTCTCTGCAGTCAGTTCAGTTGTTCCCTGCCGGGGCTCCGCTTCAGGGCACTGTGCTGGCTGCCCATATTCCACCACAGGCCAGCCTCGAGAGGCTGGTTCCCTTAGTAGATTTTTTGTCAGAGTGGAAAAATCTGTCAAAAGTATCTCAGTGGGTCCTGCACACGATAGAAAAGGGGTATGCGATTCAGTTTAGAACACGCCCACCCCGATTCAACGGGGTCCTGCCCACTATGGTGGGCCCCGAGCAGGCTCTGGTAATGGCACAAGAAGTAGAGACTCTCTTGCGAAAGGAGGCTATAGAAAGGGTTCCTCCTCCCAGCAGGGAGTCAGGGTTTTACAGCCGCTATTTCATTGTGTCAAAGAAAGACGGGGGATTGCATCCAATTCTAGATCTGCGCCAGTTGAATCAAACAGTAGTGAAGCTCAAGTTCAAAATGCTGACATTCATACTTCCATGTATCAATCTTCCCGCAACACAGGAAGTTCCTAAGGTTTGCTTTCGGGGGTGAAGCATACCAATATCGGGTTCTTCCCTTCAGCCTAGCATTGTCACCTCGGACCTTCACCAAGTGTGTAGACGCGGCTCTGACGCCCTTGCGTATGCAGGGCATCCGCATTTTAAACTACATAGACAATTGGTTGATTCTGGCTCAATCAGAGCAGATGGCGGTTCAACATCGAGATGTTGTTCTCGCTCACATGAGAAGGTTGGGGTTGAGACTAAACGCAAAGAAAAGTGTGCTTTCTCCAGCTCAGAGGACCACTTATCTAGGCGTGGTGTGGGATTCGGTGATTATGTGTGCCCGTCTATCTCCGGCTCGCATAACATCGATTCTCTCGACTGTCTCTGACATAAAGCTAGGCCAGTCATTCACTGTCAAACAGTTCCAGAGACTGTTAGGTCTTATGGCAGCAGCGTCCAACGTGATACCTTTTGGCCTGCTGAACATGAGACCACTGCAGTGGTGGCTCAAAATCAAGGGGTTCTCACCGAGGGGAAATCTTTTTCGTATGATCAGAGTCACGCGGCGATTCTTACGTGCTCTAGTCATGTGGAAGCAACCTTGGTTTCTGTCCCAGGGACCTGTGCTGGGGGCTCTCAGTCGTCGCGTCACGCTAACGACAGATGCGTCCCTCATGGGCTGGGGGGCGATCATGAGTGGTCGCTCGACTCGAGGTCTTTGGCAGGACCATCATCTTTCATGGCACATAAATTGCCTGGAGATGCTGGCGGTATTTCTAGCACTGAAATATTTCCTTCCAGACCTCAGGGATCATCATGTGTTAGTACGATCAGACAACACGTCGGTGGTCTCTTACTTGAATCATCAGGGGGGTCTGAGATCACGCCCACTATACAAGCTGGCGAATCAGATCCTCCTGTGGTCCCAAGGGAAACTGCTCTCCCTCAGAGCAGTATATATCCTGGGGTACCTGAATGTGGGAGCAGACCTTCCAGATCCTGTCGAGGCAGGGGCCGAGGCCCGGGGAATGGAGACTTCACCCAGATATAGTGAAGCTTTTATGGGAGAACTACGGCGAAGCCCAAGTGGATCTGTTTGCGTCTCGAGAGACGACTCACTGTCCACTGTGGTTCTCGATGTCAAACCCAGCACCTCTTGGGCTGGATGCTATGGTACAGCCGTGGCCGAGGCTGCCGCTGTACGCTTTTCCCCCCGATTGCGCTGCTCCCGGGAGTTCTGGAGAGAGTGCGCCGGGACGGGGCCCGTCTGTTGTTAGTAGCCCCGTTCTGGCCGGCTCGAGTATGGTTTTCAGACCTGGTTTCCCTTCTCGATGGGTCTCCGATGGAGATTCCGATCAGGAGGGACCTTCTCTCTCAGGCGGGCGGTCTGATATTGCAGCCCCGCCCGGAGCTATGGAAGCTGTGGGCATGGCCTCTGAGGGGGCACAGCTCATAGGTTCCGGTCTCTCAACCGAGGTTGTTGAGACCATTCTCCAATCCAGAGCTCCCTCCACGAGGAAACTCTACTCTTTGAAGTGGAGATTATTCACTTCTTGGTGTGAAAATCACCAGTGGGATCCTGTTAACTGCCCGGTTAGCGCAGTACTGGAGTTCCCGCAGGATAGATTTTCTTCAGGGTTATCCCCCTCCACACTGAAGGTGTACGTGGCGGCCTTAGCTGTTCATATTAAAAATTCATATTATTATTCAGCAAGGATGCATTAAATTGACCAAAAGTGAGAGTAATTATTTCTGTTTCAAAAAAAAATTATTTTTAAACTTTCTATTCATCAAAGAATCCTGAAAAAAAAATGTGAAGCAGCACAACTGTTTTCAACATTGATAATAATCAGAAATGTTTCTTGACCATCAAATCATCATATTAGAATGATTTCTGAAGGATCATGTGACACTGAAGATGGGAGTAATGATGCTGAAAAATCAGTTTTGATCACAGGAATAAATTACACTTTACTATATATTCACAATAAAAAGTATTTTAAATTGTAATATTTCAGAATGTTACTGTTTTTACTGTATGTTGATCCAATGAATGCAGCCTTTATGTGCAGAAGAGACTTTTGTTAAAAACATTAAAAATCTTATTGACCCCACACTTTTGAACATTAGTGTATGTTTAAGAGGATTTACTTACTAGTCATGTGGTCCGACAGGAACTTTTTTATCTGCTCCAACTCTGCTGTGGTGCAAGGCATCAGCAGGGAAGTATCTAGGAACATAAACAATTTGTCACAGAGCCAACAATATTATTATACAATGCCAGGTTTCATTAAAAGAAAAGAAACTAAAGGCAGAAAAAGAAGAATATACAGAAAATAACAGAATTTATGTTTTTAGGTTTACTTATTAAATATTGCTCATACAGCGTCATTTACATTTGGATGTCAAAGCCTTCTTAAAACAAATTAAATAAATAAAAAATGTAAATTTGAGAAAATAAAAAAGAAGAAAATAACAGATGATAACTCTGAAAATAAGAAGAAAATAACTCTGTCCTGACATCGTCAGTTACCTGGTTTATGGTATCAGTGCCTACACAATGCAAGAGTTCAGACCCTTTAAGCAATTAAAAGCAAATTTTTAAGTTTAAGTTATTAGCAAGCAGCATTATTTAGAGAAAACTGCTTGACATCACTAACCAGTCTATGAATCAGCAGGCGAAAATATTATTATTATTACAATAATAAGCATCAGAACTGTCATAAAAGTGGAGTGCAACCTTCCTTAGCAAGTATGACTGAGCTCTCGCAGTTTACAGGTTTGTGGGTTTGTAATTCAGCCGCAGCAGAATTGTTCATATGCTTCTAATGACTTAAAGGGTCTGAACTCTTGCATTGTGTAGGCATGATACCATATAAATCAGGTAATTGATGATGTCAGGGTGTGTGCTTCTGGGGCTTTCGCAGGTCGCACGGGTCGATGCTTTTAATGTCAAGCATTTTCTCTAAATGACGCTGCTTTGGCGGTGTTATTTAGTCTCTCCCGATAGAGCCCCTTTCCTTTCACTTTCTCCTCTCCACTTTCTATTCCCATAAAACTGCGCTGTATCGCAAAATTTATTTATTAAATTAATCTGCTCTCTCTCGCTGTTGCTCTTTATCTCGGGCTCGCTGAAGAAGTTACCATAGCAACGGATAGCGTATCCTGCTAATATGGCGGCGCCTTCCCGAAATGCAACGCGGAGTGAAAACATCGTGACGTAACTCCTCATTCTCTATAGTAGGATACATTTACGTTTATAAATTAGCCAGCTTCTAATCACCCATTGACAGCAAAACCTTTACAAAACTATCAAAACCTCTCATCTACACATAAAGATGTGATTAAAAGCCTAAACTATCATAAATCAAATGATAGGGTTAGCCTACCTCTTCTGAAAACGGGATGCTAACGGAGTTTTTCCGAAGACACTAAACTGTTTCTTTAAAGTAAATATTCAACATAAGTGTGTCAATTACATGTTAGAGAAGTGACAAGAACAATTGTGTGTATTATTCGTGTGATTTTAGCGACTAAACTCACCTAAAAGAAGTGAAAACAACAGCGAGAGACTGCTGTTTTTGCTGCTTGTCAGTTGTTGTTTCTCCGTTTCCATGATAACTCTGCGCCGCTCCAGTGTTTGAAAGCGGTTCGAATGATCAACGCGCGCACACGCATTAAAACACGTCACAGTCACGCAGCATTCACATAAATTACCATCTAGAATTAAAACATTACATAAAAAATCTCATTAATATTAAATCATGAATTTAAAACTCATTTTGTAGTTTTATGACCCAATCATAGGAGCAAAATACCACCCCAGCATGTGTTAGTGGGACAATTATGGCACTTTTATAACTTAACAATTGTATAACTTAAACTTTTATAACTTAATTATTTATTGTTTTTACAAACATTCAACCACGTTATTTTATTTGAAAGCGTGCTCATAGGTAGTTTTTTATACCAAGCTTTTGATATAGATATTAAGTCAGTCTCAATATTTTTTATTCAGTGCTTTCAGATTCTTTTTAACTGCAAAGATAATATAAAATAAATACACACTTATCAAAAAAGATGTCCTGTAAGCGCTCAGTAGAAACTGGACTATCGGCTTGCCACTGTTGCCACTGGTGTACCAACGGTACAAACCGCTGGTGGTGTGCCACCCAAAAAACGCTGGCAGACCGACGGCATTTCCAGATTGGTCGGCTTGCCGATGGTGTGCCGACGGTGGTCCGACTGTGTCTAGCCGCTGACTTTGTGCCGCCCAAAAAAGGCTGGCGGACCGCCAGGTCATTGTTAGCACATATCAGAAAGGCATTTATTTTCAATAAAAATTATAATAATGTTCTAAAAGTGGAAATAACCTGCCTAACGAGTGTTTAATAACTTTAAAAGTATTTATTGGGCAGGGTTAGCAGCATGTTCTCTTTCGATATTAGCCACTAGAGGGCAGAATAAGACAGGGAATCAATTAAAGAATGCAATAGTTATGCTAACCTATTGGTGCTCCAAAATCCCAGAGGGTTATCATTGGAATTTGCATTCATTCCAGGCTAACATTGAGGTAAATTCATTAGCCAATAGCCCATAGTAAATAAAACAATTTACAATTTGTCCAATCTGATTTGAACTATAATAAAACATAGAGATGCTCTAGTCCAGGGGCCAAAAACCTTTTTAAGCGTTTTTTATTCTGGGCTTGCAAACAAACTGCTTTGTAATAATTTCCCAAAATTTCATTTGTGTATTTACGAAGTTTGTAAACAAGACTTTAACACAGGCACACGCTGAACACGGACACAAAGAGGAGAACAGACGCGCCAGCAGAGAAAATACTGCACCATGCACAAGCTCACTGTTCACGAAATATAGGAAGAATAATATAATTATTACAGTGGGATTGATATGAATGTAACGACTTATGTAACAGAAAAGTTTTGATGGCTTTTCCTCTTATCTCCATATAAAGTAGTAGTATTAGCCTATATTTATCGAAAGGCGCTGCTTTGTGTATAGCGGTAACCATGGAAACGCTGTATCACTGCTGTTCCATTTTCATTCAGTCTGTCTGCTGATTTTGTTTTGTTATGTAGCATAATTTCACAAAGCTAGTCAGACCAGACCTAGTTTTTGCTGTTAATCTTGAAATTATTCAATAATTTAAATTAAAAACAACTGCTCATGCTCATGTGCATAACATCTTTGTTGGGATTATGATAAAAATGCAGTGTGTTTGCCTCTAATATCAAAGAGCTATACATATTTTTTTGTTTAATACGGTGACCGGGAGGGGACATGTTCGGTTCACTTAGTTTTGTCGTGGCCACGACATATAAACTCGTGGGAACGTGATAATATGTCAAGATATTAATTCATGGGAACGTGATAATAAGTCGTGGCCACGAGATCGTTTTGTCGAGGTAAAGACATCCTTATGTCGTGGCCACGCGATGTAAAGTCGTGGCCTCGAGATCATATGGTACGGAAGCCCTAAATGGCCATGGAATATTATTTTTTTCTATCTTGTTTTGTCGTGATCACGACTTAATTTTCTCGTGATCTCGAGATAACAAAAGTTGTTTTCTCGTCATCACGACATAAAAATTCTTTTTACAGTGATTGATTCTGAAACACACTGTACCCGGATTCTACTGTTGCTATAGTAACGAACACAACTTTCACGCGCATCTGATCGACGGATAAATCATGCGCACTTATATCTTGTGGATATTTCAGCAAAATGTTTACTTTTCTTAATAATAAAGTTTACAATAAATAAATACATATAGGCTAATCAATCACTGTTCAATAAATGTACGCTAAACATTTTATTTATGTAATTAACATGTTTAATGATCAAGAGCATTCAACATCTCAAGCGCAGCCAGAGTGCCTTCAGAAAGATGCCAGATTATTCTATAATTCTAAAAATTATTAGATTAAATATTTATTTTCCTTTCCATTCGTTATTTATTTATTTTCCATTCGTTTGAAATAAAATTATATTACATAATGTGTTTGTTATTTTTATTCCTCATGTAGGATAGGCTGTGATATCATTAAACTGTCTTCCTCCAGCTTCCATTAAAAAGAGGTGCAATAGGCCTACTCCAGATTTCAAAAAAAAAAAAAAAAACCCAAAAAAACAACAACTTTAATCCAGTTGATATAGACTAAAACAATCTTGGGATGCTGTTTGAGAAGAGTGTTTATGTAGGTGTGCTGTTTCCAACAAAGAAATGTAGAAAATACAATAGGTTACACATATCACTGAATTAAATGACATAGGCTATAAATCATATTTCTTATCATACATTGAGTGAGTGAGGTAAACGAACACTGAAACTGCGATGATTAAAATGGCGTCTTAAAGATACACAATAAGATGCAAACAGAATACTATATATTGACATCAAAATTAGTTTTAATAAGCAATAACTTTAGTATCACACCGAACTATTGCGGTCGTGAAACTGTGGTGAGTCATGCACTAGTCAGAACGATAACAGATACACTTTCAAGCAAAATAATCATATTCAAGCATTTAACAGTTAAGTTAATTACTTAACGCACACAATACTGCACAAAATAAAGCGATCACGAAGACTCTCTCTGTCCGAAACTCGTACAATCTGGGCCAATATGAACTAATACAGTAAAGAGGATATTTACCGCACATCATCAGTTAAATTTGGTAATATACTGACACCTGTTGGCACATTTGTGTAATTTAGAGCAGAGATTAAGTCGTGATCACGAGAAAACAACTTTTGTTATCTCGAGATCACGAGAAAATTAAGTCGTGATCACGACAAAACAACTTTTGTTATCTCGAGATCACGAGAAAATAAGTCGTGATCACGACAAAACAAGATAGAAAAAAAAAAATAATTCCTGGCCGTTTAGGGCTTCCGTAATATGGTGAGGGAACGATATATTTTTTTCTCGTGGCCACAACTTCATTATATTGAGGGAAAGACATCTATTTCTCATGGCCACGAGTTAAATGTGTAAACAACCTGCGCTACCATAGCAACCTGGAATTATCAGATATGGATAAGATTATAATAATATTTATTTTTAATTAAGAAAAAGCGCGGAATTAAGAAATGATTATATTAACATACCTATTGTGTTGTGTGCGATGCCTGCAGCAGCATTCGAATGAAGTTTATCAATAAATATTAGAATATGCCGTGTATATTTTTATCACATCCAACAGTCTTTTAAATCCACTCACTGATTGTTAATTTTTAATTTCATATTTTTTATATTATTTAATTATTATTAGGCTATAGGGTACAGTTTATTACTCTTGTTTGTTTTTGTTTTCTCAGTTGTCTTTATTCGTTTTAATACATTATGTTTTAATTTAAACAGAATCCAAGTTGTTTGATGACTGACAACGATTTAGTATCAAAAAAATGCAAGAAGTCCTCACAGCCAAGCTAATGTGTTCATTAGACATACAACACCTCAACAAACTGCATGGATTTGATCCTTTGGAACAAAACTGGAATGGTGAGTTTAATGATATTCAGAATAGTGAAGGGTTGTTTTATTTTGGGAAAAAATGTATTGGCCATGTCTAAGTGCATGTGAAATTTGTCCACACACACACGTGGTATAAATTAAAGTTTTTAAACTTGTCTTTCAAAGATGGTCATGGAGAAACTGCCTTCAAAACCCTTCCCGCTGTCCTGCCATCATCGCCATGCCTCACAAATGGGAAAATGGTGCTGAAATGAAGCACAGCTTACCTGACATTCAGCCTGTAAGTAAAAGCAACACTGCAAAATTAGCTTTGATAAATTACACTGCTCTGTATACATATGGATCCATTTCTCCTTTCCTTTAGTGATTCTGCTTGTTAATAGGTTAGTCCACCCAAAAATGAAAATTCTGTCATTAATTTCTCACCCTCATGTCGTTCCACACCTATGAGACCTTCACTCATCTTTGGAACACAGATCAAATTCTTTTCAAAGAAATTAGAGAAATTTCTGTCCCTCTATTGACAGTCCACGCAACTAAAATTTTTAAGGCCCAGAAACGTAGTAGACATTGCTAAAGTTCTCAGTGTGACTCCAGAGGTTTAACCTCACATCTTGTCTACACCAGACTTGAGTTTTGTCGCATCGCACCACAACAGCTAAAAGCTGTCTACACTGAACGCGACAAACCGACCGTTGCAGAGCACTCGGACTACATCAGAAATAGAACAGGGAATCCGTTTACTCGGGAATTTGGTGTTGCGCCGCATCCAGTGTAGACAATATGACTGATTATAATGGGTTCTATTTTCTTTTGATGTGTCGCTTTGCTCACGTCCGGTGTAGACACGGTTTCAGATTTATGAAGTGACACGAGTGCTTTGTGCAAAAAAAACATAACTTTTGCATTTACACAACAACGTCTGCTCTTGCATCAAAACAACATGAATGTGTTGAGGTGCTCCTGTGAACATGCATTGGAGATTATTATTTTGTAAATAAAGTGGAAAATTATGGTTAGGGAATAAAATACAGAATATACTTGCATCGCTTCCTAAAACTGAGGTTAAACCACTGGAGTCACATGGATTACTTTAATGTCTTTTACTACCTTTTGTGGGCCTTAAAAGTGGTAGTTGCATAGCTGTCAACAGAGGGACAGAAATCTGTCAGATTTCATTAAAAAGATCTTCATTTGTGCTCTGAAAATGTCTTTGAGGTTTGGAAAGACATGAGTTATTAAAGGGTAGGTAACGCAACATTTTCTGCCAATCTCATGTTATCTTGAGTACCTATAGAGTAGTATTGCATCCTTCATATTAGTTTTATCATATTTATAAAAGATAGATATTCTGTACCGAGTCTTTCCACAAAAGCCAAGCCCCTGGAGGCGTGGCTGCTGTGGGCAGAACTAAAGAGTCATGAGCGCGCAGCTTTTGCGTACAGATCGTCTGCAAGCTGCAACATCATTATAAATAAAAAGGGAACAAAAACGCTCATGTCGTTTACATTATATGCACTTGAGTGGTGATTGCCAATAAAACACAGACATTTGATGCAGTTTTACTCACCGCCCGCGATCTGGGACTTACAAAGCATTCATCACCGAAATCAAACATACATGCTTCATACAACTCGTGTTTTGAAACTTTGGTCATGTTTAGCATGAGAATGCAACTCTTGAACTGTGTAATTTAACTTTTTTTTTTTTTTTTTTTGGGTGAACTAACCCTTTAACAGCAGTTGTAATTCAGTGACCATATTTTAATTTAGTACAGCACTGCTTCAGTGTAACTTTTACTTAATTTAACACTGCTTATGTTGTCACAGTGCATGCCAACTGAACTTTATTTATTCTTTGAAGGTTGGGACTAATATGGCGCATTACCTGAGCAGTGAGACAAGCCAGGATCCACATGACTTGATGCCTTGAGGACAAAGAGAAGTCCCAAGTTTTTTTTTATTTTTAATAACATTATTTTTTCATTGTGGCATTGAACAGAAGATCTTATTTTAAGCTATGCATGTATATTTCAATTTTTATTTTATTTTATTTTTTTTTAACATATATGAAATACTGTTCAAAGCCTTCTGCACCCATTTAGGAGGTTTTGTAGCATGCAAACTTTAATATACAGTAGTAGTACATTTGAAGTGGATCAAAAAAGTTCATCAAAGTTGTCCAAAAAACTAAGTTGTCCTAAGAAGAAGGTTTTAGGGATAACTTTGATGAAAGGTTTTGATCCACTTCAAATGTTGACCAGTGTATTAAGAGGGGTTCCCTCAACACTTTGCTGCCTCCTTAAGAACTTTGATCATCATCATCATGATCACCACAAAACATATTTGTGGTTTTATTACTTAAGGTATGTTTACAACACATCAATGCATACAATCTACAGTGTTGACTTTTTATTAAAGATATGTTTATTTATTGAAGAATTTAATGTTATGAATTTATGTGTACTCGTAGTTTTTCATTTAGTGTTCATTTTGTCTTTGTGTGTTCTGTATGTACATTTTATGTATGTTTTGAGTTTACATGGTTGTGAAGGTTTTAAATATAGGTTTTACTTGTGTACTGTTTGTACACATTTATAGGTTTGAATTTAATATTTGTACTGTACACTTTTGTGTAGGTTTAAATGTAGTGTTCATTTTGAATTTTTGTGTGTTCTGTATACATATTTATGTTTTGAGTTTACTCTGTACATGTTTGTGTAGGTTTTGAATGTGTACTGTTTGTACAAATTTGAGTTTTGAATTGATGTATGTACACTTATGATATTTACATTAAATGACTCCACAATATTTCATTTGTAATTTAAAATATATTTGTTAAAACATATTTTATACAAATAAACAATCTAGAAAACAAAGTATGTTTTATATATTATAATAATGTCATGAATAAAAGTAAATAGTTAACCCAACTGTTGGGTTATTTTTAACCCAATTGGCTTTTAACCCAACCATTGGGTTAAAAATAACCCACAGTTAGGAAGGTGCTATGTTAACCCATAGTTGGGTTACTTGTTGGGTTATTTTTAACCCAACATTTTTTAGTGAGTAGTGTTTCCCAAACAACCTGGCTCTGTAGTAGCCCTAGCACTGCACATTTTGTCTCTCTAAAGCTGATTCAACTTACCAGCTTGTTAGTCGAGAGACTCCAAGGCCGGAAAAGGGTGTTAGATAAGGAAGTCATCCAAAATGTGTATTGCTGGGGATACTCTAGGACCACAGTTGAGAACCACTGTCATCCAGCAAGCATAAAACTTTCATCCACTCCTTGCTCTGTGTTACAATAAAGCAGAAAAATGAAATATTTTCAGTAAAGTAAATTAGTCTTTAAAAAAGTTGTCATTTATTTAAATAGATTACCTTCAAATGTTTCCATTAAATAGCAGGTTGTTGTAGTCTTTGCTTCACAGATTATTCCATTTGTCTAAATCACAAGTATAAACACATTTAGTACAACAAAAATGCAAAAACTTACATAGCTTCATAAGAAACAACAGTATAAAGATGCTTCAGATACTCCTGTAATACATTTACATGCATTACTATATATAACATGCATTATGAATATACCACATTTCTGAAAATACCAGATTTGCAGTTAGTGTTACTACGATAAACCTAATAAACAGTAAATCTAGGTTATTTATCGATAAAAACACATTGTAACTGTCGTTAACTACTCATAAACTAATCGTTCATTGGTTGCACAACGTTTCTCCAGTTTTTTGCGTAGAAGCTTTTGGGAATAATTGAATAATAATTCAAACAGCTCTGTTGTGGTGCCGCATGACCGAGAATCGAGGACCGAGAATGGAGGACCGAGCTCGCGCTTCATAGGCCGAGCTGATAAACGGTCCGTGCGCCACGGCTCAAATAAGAAGTGCTCTTTCGTTCCGCATTTCTAATCACACCTGTACAAAAAAAGTACAAGCTTGAAGCTCAAATTTAGCTGTCATATTATGAAAGATTATCACAAAGACCGTAAAACATGCGTAATGTTGGATATTGATTGCTGAGACCTAGTCTTCCTTAGTTTAGCGATATATATTTCACAAGACAATATTATTAGTTACCATTGTAAGGTAATACATCTCTAAGCAGTTTCGCTAGTATGTTTACTTTATCACTGCTAGCGAGCTGACTGGGATAGCTAACGTTAATCATTACCAGTCGATCTCACTTACCGGAGAACATTAAAACTGACTAGAAAATTACGACTTAAAAATATAAAATTCAGTTTTAGAATATATGTAATGTTTCAGTACACAATACCTAATGTTATAGAAGTTATATTCACGAAAACGACATGACTTACCTTCATAATATCAGGTTGCAGCAGCTTCTTTCTGTTGACTGTCACTGGACCGTTAAAATTTGAACCGCCGTCACAGGATCCGTATTTAACCCAACAGATGGGTTATTAATAAAAATAACCCAACGATGTTAAAAATAACCCAACATTTTTGGTAAATAACCCAACATGGTGACCCAATATGTGTAACCCAACGGTTGGGTTAATAAAATAACCCAACGTTTTTTACTGTGTATCATTATTGTTTTGTTTTTTTTATTCATTGTTATGTAGCCCTATTTGCTTTATTTTCCCCTTCATTTCTTGTATCCTTTCTGTAGGCCTATATTATGTTAGCTATATTTTGTAAATACTTTAAATGCCAGATCATGCCAATATGTGACTTTATGACTGTATTGACTGTAGCCGTGAAGATAGGCTAAATGAGCGTCTGTTATCATTTGTAGCCCCTCGTGCCCGTGACAGCATTTGAATGAAGTTCGAATAATTTATTATTATTAATTGGTTATATGTTAAAAGAATATTTAAGCTAAAAAAAAAAAAAAAAATCCATTCACTGACATAGCCTAGACAAAAACTTAATTTTGTTCATCATTTTATTCATTTTATTTAGGTTTAATATGCATATTAATAATAATAATAATAATAATAAAGACACGATCAGATTAAAAGGCTGTGAGAGATGGATAGAGATGGATGGAGAGTTTTCTTCTAGGCCTTTATTAATGTTCTTACATTCTTTTATCATTAAATGAAGTTTGTTATCAAATTGATAATAAACTTCATTTGAATGCTATAGTGGCAACATCGCGCGCAATAGGCTATTTATAGCTTATTACATTGCGCGCGATGTTGACTATATAGACAGCATTCAAATATATTAATATAATAATTTCTTAATTCCGCCCTTATTTTATCATTCTTCATTAAAATTCATATCTGATAATTCCAGGTTGCTATGGTAGCGCAGGTTGTTTACACATTTAACTCGTGGCCATGAGAAATAGATGTCCTTACCTCGACAAAACGATCTCGTGGCCACGACTTATTATCTCGTTCCCACGAATTAATATCTTGACATATTATCACGTTCCCACGAGTTTATATGTCGTGGCCACGACAAAACTAAGTGAACCGAACATGTCCCCTCCCGGTCACCGTATTAAACAAAACAATATGTATAGCTCTTTGATAGAGGCAAACACACTGCATTTTTATCATAATCCCAACAAAGATGTTATGCACATGAGCATGAGCAGTTGTTTTTAATTTAAATTATTGAATAATTTCAAGATTACCAGCAAAAACTAGGTCCGGTCTGACTTTAGCTTTGTGAAATTATGCTACATAACAAAACAAAATCAGCAGACGGACTGAATGAAAATGGAACAGCAGCGATACAGCGTTTCCATGGTTACAGCTATACACAAAGCAGCGCTTTTCGATAAATATAGGCTAATACTACTACTTTATACGGAGATAAGAGGAAAAGCCATCAAAACTTTTCTGAAGACAGTTCCCTTCAGAGATACATTCATATCAGTCTCACTGTAATATTTATATTATTCTTCCTATATTTCGTGAACAGTGAGCTTGTGCATGGTGCAGTATTTTCTCTGCTGGCGCGTCTGTTCTCCTCTTTGTGTCCGTATTCAGCGTGTGCCTGTGTTAAAGTCTTGTTTACAGACTTCGTAAATACACAAATGAAATTTTGGGAAATTATTACAAAGCAGTTTGTTTGCAACCCAGAATAAAAAAACACTTAAAAAGGTTTTTGGCCCCTGGACTAGAGCATCTCTATGTTTTATTATAGTTCTAATCAGATTGGATTGGTAAGTTTGACACCCCTGATATACAGCTGTAAATTGTTTTATTTACTATGGGCTATTGGCTAATAAATTTAACCTCAATGTTAGCCTGGAATGAATGCAGATTCCAATGATAACCCTCTGGGATTTTGGAGCACCAACTTGTAACAGTAGGTCAACAAATCTATTGCATTCTTTAATTGATTCCCTGTCTTATTCTGCCCTCTAGTGGCTAATATCGAAAGAGAACATGCTGCTAACCCTGCCCAATAAATACTTTTAAAGTTATTAAACACTCGTTAGGCAGGTTATTTCCACTTTTAGAACATTATTTTCATTTTTATTGAAAATAAATGCCTTTCTGATATGTGTGAAAATAGAGAAGAGCGAACTCGGCAAAAGGCGGATTCGAAACCGCAGCGATCGCAGTAAAAGCTGGTATTGCGATCCAACGCCTTACTGTTGCGCCAATGTCGTAATAACGACTTATTACATTGAAATAACGACTTAATATCTTGAAATAATGATTTAATATCTTGAAATAACGAGATATTATGTCGTAATAACAATTTATTATGTTGAAATAACGACTTAATATCTTGAAATAACGGGATATTATGTTGAAATAACGACTTAATATCTTGAAATAACGAGATATTATGTCGTAATAACGACTTATGTTGAAATAACGACTTAATATCTTGAAATAACGAGATATTATGTCGTAATAACGACTTATTATGTTGAAATAACGACTTAATATCTTGAAATAACGGGATATTATGTTGAAATAATGACTTAATATCTTGAAATAACGAGATATTATGTCGTAATAACGACTTATTATGTTGAAATAACGACTTAATATCTCGAAATAACGACTTAATGTACGTGATCTCATGAGAATACGTGTGTATTTTTACGTAAATTGTGGTTCTACCACACGTACATTTACTTACGTTTTCATACACACAAAAACGTACAACATTGACGTATTTAGAGGACTAAAACGTAAAAATACTTACGTATTAACAGCAATAAAAACGTAAATCATGTAACGTAAAGTGTGAATGTATAAGAATTCCCAAGAATTCCCATTCACATTTAATGTTGTTTTTAGTCGAATTTATTGAAAGCAGTTTACTCATCTTCTTAATATGAATAAACATTTCTGTTCGTGACTTGTGCTGCTCGTTTCAGAGGATTGCATAATGTTAAACAAGACTACAATTTAAAACCTTATGAATAAATTTTCTGTAACTGTTTAACCATTTTGTAATATTTAGTTTGTTTGCTGTGCCACACAGAAGGCGTTTTCTCCAATGCAGTGACTGACAATACAACCAAAACACAACATAAATTCACAAATCACATCAATTTTATTTGTTCGCTGTACTCCCAATCTTTAGAATCCATGTTTGTAAGGAACAGATCCAAATTCAGCCCTTTATCCATCGATCTTCATTTTGATTCTCAGCAACAGCGACCATCACATATAAAGCTCGCATTGCATTTGCAGCGCTAGCTTGTTAACCTGCTAACAGTCGCTCGCGCGCTCCTTTTTCAACGCGTTCTTCAAACAGCTGTGGTAAGTCGGATCAGTCTACAAACACGGTGAGTCATGTCATCCTCTCCCAGCATTGCTACCTGTTCCATTTGCCACATGTTTACCATAGCTCTCTCTGTCAGCGACGAGGGATTTACATGTCATAAATGTAGGGAAATAGTCAGGCTGACAGAGAGAATCTCAGAATTAGAGACACGCATCCAAACTTTAATCGAGGATAGTAAGAATGCAAGGGCTTCAGATACTGTTTTGGATGCGACTAGCTTAGTGAACTCTGTACATTGTTCGGTTCCGGCTGTAGAGCCCGCGCAGCAGGGCACTTGTGTATACTACATTTAGTCAAGGCGGCTAAACTGCCTCCATGCCATAAATATGGTAGAACCATCACTTCTACCACTAAAGATTGCTTTATAAATAATCTTCCTGATCATTTTCATCGCCTTAGCATACCAGACAGCTTAGAAGACCTCGATGTTGCAACAGAAACTATTGCCTCTGTCTTTTCCAGCACATTAGACTCAGTTGCTCCTTTGCGTTTAAAAAAGATTAAGGAAATTAATCCAATGCCATGGTACAATGACCACACTCGGGCCCTAAAGCTAGCAGCCAGAAAAATGGAGCGCAGCTGGAAGAAATCAAAACTAGAAGTATTTCGTATTTCGTGGAGAGAGAGAATGATTGAGTACAGAAAGGCCTTAAAATCTGCTAGATCTGCCTATTTTTCTAAACTCTTAGAAGAAAATAAACACAACCCTAGGTATTTATTTGATACAGTGGCTAAATTAACAAGAAATAAAGCTTCAACTTCTGATGTTTCCAAAGAGCACAGCAGTAATGACTTTATGAACTTCTTTACTTGCAAGATTGATAATATTAGAGAAAAAATAATAACCATGCAACCGTCTACTACAGTATCGTGTCAGATAGTGCATTGTAGTGTCCCTGAGGAAAAATTCAATTCATTTACTGCTTTAGGAGAGGAAGAATTGTCTAAACTTGTTAAATCATCAAAATCAACAACATGTATGTTAGACCCTATACCGACTAAGCTATTGAAAGAAATGCTTCCAGAGGTCATAGACCCTCTTCTCAATATCGTCAATTCATCTTTATCATTAGGATACGTACCAAAAACTTTTAAGCTGGCTATTATTAAACCTCTTATTAAAAAACCACAACTTGATCCTAGAGAATTAGTCAATTACAGGCCGATCTCAAATCTCACTTTTCTGTCAAAAATACTAGAAAAGGCAGTATCATCACAGCTATGTTCCTTTTTAGAAAGAAATGGTATCTGTGAGGATTTCCAGTCAGGATTTAGACCGTACCATAGTACTGAGACTGCTCTCATTAGAGTTACTAATGATTTGCTCTTATCATCAGATCGTGGTTGTATCTCTCTATTAGTGTTACTGGATCTTAGTGCAGCATTTGACACTATTGATCACAATATTCTTTTAAATAGACTCGAAAATTATGTTGGCATTAGTGGAATTGCATTGTCATGGTTCAAATCATACTTATCTGACCGTTATCAGTTTGTAGTAGTAAACGAAGACATGTCATATCGATCACAAGTTCAATATGGAGTACCACAAGGCTCAGTACTAGGACCGTTACTGTTCACTCTGTACATGCTACCCTTGGGAGATATCATTAGGAAGCATGGCGTTAGTTTTCACTGTTACGCTGATGATACTCAGCTCTATATTTCTTCGCGCCCTGGCGAAACTTACCAATTCACAAAATTAACGGAATGCATAGCTGATATAAAAAATTGGATGACCAGTAATTTCCTACTACTAAATTCAGAAAAAACAGAGATTCTAATTTTTGGACCAAAAACTTCTTCACGTAATAACCTAGAATATTGTCTAACACTTGATGGCTGCTCTGTTAAGTCTTCGTCGTCAGTTAGGAACCTGGGTGTGCTTTTTGATACCAATCTTTCATTTGAAGGCCATGTTACTAGCATCTGTAAAACCGCATTCTTCCATCTTAAAAATATATCTAAACTACGACATATGCTCTCAATGAAAAATGCAGAACAGTTAGTTCATGCGTTCATGACCTCAAGGCTAGATTACTGTAACGCTCTACTGGGTGGTTGTTCTGCTCGCCTGATAAATAAACTACAGCTCGTACAAAATGCAGCAGCTAGAGTTCTTACTAGAACCAGGAAGTATGACCATATTAGCCCAGTTCTGTCAACACTGCATTGGCTTCCTGTTAAACATCGTATAGATTTTAAAATCTTGCTAATTACTTACAAAGCACTAAATGGTTTAGCTCCCCAGTACCTGAGCGAGCTCCTAATTCATTATAGTCCTTCACGTCTATTGCGATCTCAGAATTCAGGCCAGCTGATAATACCTAGAATATCAAAATCAACTGCAGGTGGTAGATCCTTCTCCTATTTGGCACCTAAACTCTGGAACAATCTTCCTAGCATTGTTCGGGAAGCAGACACACTCTGTCAGTTTAAATCTAGACTAAAAACGCATCTCTTTAACCTGGCATACACATAACACATTACCAATTTATATTTCCAAATCCGTTAAAGGATTATTAGGCTGCATAAATTAGGTCAGCCGGAACCGGGAACACTTCCTATAACACCTGATGTACTCGTTACATCAGAAGAAGAATGGCATCTACGCTAATATTAGTCTTTCTGTTTATCCCGAGGTTCACCGTAGTCAACCGGATCCGGGCCGTATCCAGGTGAGACCAAGGACCTGCACCTTGACACGACCACAACGCAGCCCTGAAGTATCAGCAGAGATTGAGTCAACTAGATCATCCCCTGTGAAGGCCTCATCGACACGACAGCCACGACACAGTTCCTCAACAACCGTCCATACCGGCGTGATGAATACGATCCTCAATTGGATGGAACTGAAATAAATACTTTTAATGTTGCGATCCTATTGGACTTATGATAGCAACCTGAATTGTAACAAAGCACTGTTGGCCAGAGGAGAACTGGCACCCCGACTAAGCCTGGTTTCTCCCAAGGTTTTTTTCTCCATTTTAACACCAATTTGCCACTTGTCTGCCACCTGATGTCACCTGATGGAGTTTGGGTTCCTTGCCGCTGTCGCCTCTGGCTTGCTTAGTTGGGGACACTTGACTTGACATTTGATATTCAACAATGCTTTTGATCTGCCTGCATTGACACTATTCTTTAAGAGCTGCTGTGCAGCCAAACAATGTACCAGTTATCAATGTAAAGCTGCTTTGACACAATCTACATTGTAAAAAGCGCTATATAAATAAAGGTGACTTGACTTGACTTGACATGGTTTACGGCACTGATATCAAACGCTCATTGGTTCTCACCTTCGTCACAGATTACGACATGCAGTGTTTCCGTGGATTAACATTTGAAATGAGTGTCGCGCCTTCACGGAGAGAAGCCGGATTCTTCATATTTTCATGGATTAATAAGTTAAATTCTGCTCTGTACCCTATAAAAAACTATTACCACCAGAGAGGACTGTGATTGAAACTCATCATCATTTGAACTACTTTTGGTACCACTTTTGACATTTTCGCAAAAAAATAAATGATTGTGATTACGCTTGTTTGTCTGTCATTCTTTTATTTATATTAGTAGATAGTTTAAAGAAATGGTTATGGGTAGGTTTAGGGGTAGGCGTAGGATTAGTGGCTCAAATATCGTTTTAATGTTATATTTTTACTAAAATTGTAATTTTCCTACACATTTCTTCCCATTATGTTTTATTCTTTTAACATTCTGTATAAAAATGGGTAGGTTTAGGTTAATACGTACTTATTATGTTGAAATAACGACTTAATATCTCGAAATAACGACTTAATATCTTGAAATAACAAGATAAGTATTACCTAATTTTTTTTCCCTCCCCACCAATTATTATTATTATTATTATTTTTTTTCACCATGCGGTTCAGGGCTTCCGTAGCGGTGGGGGCTTAGCTACTATTTACATAAATAAATTTAAATGCCATCTACTTGCCACAGAATTGTCTGAAGCACAGCTATTCAAGATGGATGGTTGCAATCCACTTTTATGTATACTTTTTTTGTACTTTTTTTATACTAATTTTTCTGTATTATGCGGACCAGTAAAGTAATTTGGCAAATGTCACTTTTTTAAAAAGACCAAGCTACTGCGCACATACACACTCAAACACGCAAACCTATAGACTAAACACGTAAATGAACGGCAAGAATGCATTAAAAGTATTCGGTTTTCAGTAGGAAAGGTGTCATTTAAGCAGCCCCTAAAGTAATAATTACCAATTTTTACAACAGAAGTGATTCAATGAAAAACCAACTTTAGCTCAATAAGAATTTTCCTATTGTCACTGTGAAGCTGCTTTGAAACAATATGTATTGTGAAAAGCGCTATATAAATGAAGATGACTTGACTTGACTACAGCGTAACTGCAGATTCAGTTTCACTTTTCATGTAATGATAAATAGGTAACACTTTTTTTTATTGTCCTGTTCTACCACAGTATATACTGTAGTACCAGAGTATGTACTAAAGTAATAAAGGAATTAGACTGAACTTAATCCTAACCTTAACCCACATATATTAGTAACTGGTTAACTAATAGTACTCATTATTTTCTTGGCTAAGTAAAATTAAATTTAAATATAAAAACTTGTGTGTTGGTACTGCCAAAATGTAAATTTTCTTTTCAGATCAACAAGAATGTATAGAGGACACACTGTCAACAGAGGAAGTGTCTGCCATTGGAATGAGTGAGGTTTTGATGGAGGCAGAATCTATTGTGACAGCTATGCAAGAAAGAGTCGAGAAACAAAAAGAGAGACATTACAAAATTCAGTGTGGGTGACAAGGTATGGAGGCAAAATATCAGGATGGAACAACATAAAGGTGGCAAACTAGAGGCCAACTTTATGGGCCCCTATACAGTAACAAATTTGGAGAGCAACAGTGCTGACTTGGAAGATGAGAAGGGTGTAATATTTCCAAAAATCAACACTGACCACAAGGCACTGTGTCTAAGACCTTCCCCACATTTCACAATTTTCCAAGTTGAAAAATCTCAAGTTTCTTCAACTTTCTCAGCCAACTCTACATTAGCATTAGCTATAGTCCCAGTGCTCTCTTTGGCTCCTACAATTCTACAATAGGGGTAAAATCTTTGCGTGGCAGGGGCAGCTGCCACTGAGACCTGTCACTCGACCCGTCGCCGCTAGTGGCAGCTGCCACTCGACCTGTCACTGCTATATGCGCCTGTCACTCGACCTGTCACCACTGCCACTCGACCTGTCACATATATACGTGCCTGTCACTCGACCTGTCACAGATATATGCGCCTATCAGTCGACCTGCCACGGCTATACCCGCCTGCCCCACGACCTGTCACAGATATATGCGCCTGTCAGTCGACCTGCCACGGCTATACCCGCCTGCCCCGCGACCTGTCACGGATAAACGCGTCTGTCACTCGATCTGCCACGGCTATACCCGCCTGCCCCGTGACCTGCCACGGATAAACGCGCCTGTCAGTCGACCTGTCACGGCTATAGGCTACCCGCCTGCCTTGCGACCTGTCACGGATACCCAGGTGAAAAAAGTACACTTCTATAATGTACTTAAAGTGCTCTATTTTCGTGCACTAATTTCGTACTTTCGAACATAGGCTACTAAAAATTCTTCTTTAGTACTTCTTAAGATAATCTTAAGAGCATCTAAGTGTACTCAACTGTGCTATTTTGAGACACCATGAAATATGAACTAAAATGTGCTTTAAATATACTATCTCTGTATTTAAAAAAAAATATTTAGTTACCACTTGTATCATGGGTTCAAATGTACTGTAAGCGGTATCTAATTATATTTTTTTAAAACACAGAGATAGTATATTAAAAGCACAATTTAGTTCATATTTCATGGTGTCTCAAAATAGCACACTTGAGTGCACTTAGATGTTCTTATTATTATCTTAAGAAGTACTAAAGAAGAATTTTTTAGTATATTAAGTTAGAAATTAGTGCATGAAAATAGAGCACTTTAAGTACATTATACAGTATCTCACATTTTTGTAAATATTTTATTATATCTTTTCATGTGACAACACTGAAGAAATGACACTTTGCTACAATGTAAAGTAGTGAGTGTACAGCTTGTATAACAGTGTAAATTTGCTGTCCCCTCAAAATAACTCAACACACATAGCCATTAATGTCTGACCACAAAAGTGAGTACACCCCTAAGTGAATATGTTCAAATTGGGCCCAAAGTGTCAATATTTTGTGTGGCCACCTTTATTTTCCTGCACTGCCTTAACCCTCTTGGGCATGGAGTTCACCAGAGCTTCACAGGTTGCCACTGGAGTCCTCTTCCACTCCTCCATGACGACATCACGGAGCTGGTGGATATCAGAGACCTTGACCTCCACCTTCAATTTGAGGATGCCACACAGATGCTCAATAGGGTTTAGGTCTGGAGACATTGTTTAGCAAGGTAGTGGTCGCCTTGGAGGTGTGTTTGGGGTCGTTATCATGTTGGAATACTGCCCTACGGCCCAGTCTCTGAAGGGAGGGGATCATGCTCTGCTTCAGTATGTCACAGTACATGTTGGCATTCATGGTTCCCTCAATGAACTGTAACTCCCCAGTGCCGGCAGCACTCACGCAGCCCCAGACCATGACACTCCCACCACCATGCTTGACTGTAGGCAAGACACACTTGTCTTTGTACTCCTCACCTGGTTGCCACCACACACGCTTGACACCATCTGAACCAAATAAGTTTATCTTGGTCTCATCAGACCATAGGACATGGTTCCAGTAATCCATGTCCTTAGTCTGCTTGTCTTCAGCAAACTGTCTGTGGGCTTTCTTGTGCATCATCTTTAGAAGAGGCTTCCTTCTGGGACGACAGCCATGCAGACCAATTTGATGCAGTGTGCAGCATATGGTCTGAGCACCCTTTCAATCTCTGCAGCAATGCTGGCAGCACTCATACGTCTATTTCCCAAACACAACCTCTGGATATGACGCTGTCACATGACACCAGGGAGAGAAAATGGCTAATTGGGCCCAATTTGGACATCTTTACTTAGGGGTGTACTCACTTTTGTGGCCAGCGGTTTAGACATTAATGGCTGTGTGTTGAGCTGTTTTGAGGGGACAGCAAATTTACACTGTTATACAAGCTGTACACTCACTACTTTACATTGTAGCAAAGTATCATTTCTTCAGTGTTGTCACATGAAAAGGCATAATAAAATATTTACAAAAATGTGAGGGGTGTACTCACTTCTGTGAGATACTGTAGAAATGTACTTTTTTTTTCACCTGGGTATACCCACCTGTCACTCGACCCGGGTTCCGTCAAAGCTTCTGTCACAGTCACCAATAAATGTGTTTGGCTTGCCTTCAGTTTTGAATATGTATGCTAGTAGTAGGCTATTGCCAATAGGCCTTACTGTTATGTTTGGACATTTTTTTTATTGTAGCAAATTCCTTAAGTATGTATACACAATAGCAGATCGAATTAGTAGCCTAGTAGTCACTAGTCCGAATGGACACAGGAATCAGGCGTTTATTTTGTGACAAAGAAAGTTTATTTTCAGCAGTCTTTCAAAAAAGACAATTTTTGATAATTATTTTGATTATTATAGCCTGCATTGTCAATGTAAGCTATAATAATCATGGGGGGTGCGGTTGTTTGGTGTGGGGTGTAAGAATAGGATTTTCAAAATTGCAGTAAAACACATTCTGTCCAGTTGATTCGCTGATGATTGTCCCAACTGTCCAAACATTACAAATAGCAATGTGTCCAAACTTTTGACCAGTACTGTAAATATTTATACATATTTATAGCAATATATTTATCAAATGTATGTGAATAACACTTATTTCTAATCTTAGAAATGCATGTAAATTGCAGTAGGGGACTTTTTGGAAGTTTTATCACAACAAATTGTTGGTGAAATACTGAAAAATTAATAAACATTCTTTTTATATACATGTATTGGATTTTTGTGTCATTTTTTTTTTTTTTTAGGTTAGCCTACTGTTGTATAACTTGGTTGCAAATCTACATCAGTGTGTATTTGAGATTAATGTACCTGGCCTCATTAACGCAAAATAGGTAACAGTGTCATAATTTACATTGAAATGTATTGTCAAATCTTGCCTAAACATTGTTAGACTTTAATAACAAAACAGACCTTTAAAATAAGAATTTGTTTTCCTAGTCATCTTTTATTACTTAATAGTTACTTAAGAAAATATAACTGTAACGGGTCACGTGACAGGTATACGGTGGTAGGCTATACGAGTAAGAGGCGCAAGGCAGATGCTGTGACGGTTCGAGTGACAGGCGCGTATATCTGTGACAGGTCACGGGGCAGGCGGGTATAGCCTATGAAAGGCGTGTTTATCCGTGGCAGGTCGAGTGACAGGCACGTATATCTGTGACAGATCGAGTGACAGGCGCGTATATATGTGACATGTCGCGGGGCAGGCGGGTATAGCCGTGGCAGGTTGACTGACAGGAGCGTTTATCCATGGCAGGTCACGGGGCAGGCGGGTATAGCCGTGGCAGCTCGAGTGACAGGCGCGTATATCTGTGACAGATCGAGTGACAGGCGCGTATATCTATGACAGATCGAGTGATAGGCGCGTTTATCCGTGACAGGTCGACTGACAGGCGCGTTTATCCGTGGCAGGTCGAGTGACAGCGCGTTTATCCGTGACAGGTCGACTGACAGGCGTGTATATATGTGACAGGTCGGGTGACAGGTCGAGTGACAGGCACGTATATATGTGACAGGTCGAGTAGCAGCGGTGACAGGTCGAGTGACAGGCGCATATAGCGGTGACAGGTCGAGTGGCAGCTGCCACTAGCGGCGACGGGTCGAGTGACAGGTCTCAGTGGCAGCTGCCCCTGCCACGCAAAGATTTTACTCCCTCTCCAATTCTATCAGCCCAAGATGGCCTCAAACATTGAGCACAAAGTTAGGATCTGTGGTCGGTGCATACAAAGGAAGGCCTTACCTGAAAAAGCTGCATCTCTTGTTAATGTCCCAGCCACTCGTCCCTTGCAACTTGTATGCATAGATTTTCTGACTCTAGATTGACCATGATTGTAGTAACACCAACAATGTGTTAATCACTGACCACTTTACGCCTTCACAGTGATCAAGGCCTTGACGTTAAATCACATATAATCAAAGACTTGTGTGAAGTAGCTGGAGTGAGAAAGGTCAGGACAACACCATACCATTCGAGAGGAAACCCTGTTGAAAGATCAACAGAACGTTGTTAAGCATGCTTTGAACTTTAGAGAACAAAAAAGAAAAGCTGCTGAAAAGAGTAAGTAAAACCTCTTGTGCATGCTTACAACTGTACTCGCAATGAGACCGCAGGGTTCAGCCCTTTTGATTTGATGCTCGGGCAGCAACCTAGGCTTCCCATAGATCTGGCTTTTGGATTACTTTTGAAGAATGAGGGAGAGATAACACACTCTCGATTGCTCCTGTCTGCCTCGCTGCTCAGAGTGGTTTGTGTCTGTAACTCCGTATAGCTTTGTTGAATCTCTTACTTTCATTCATTGTTGCTTATATTATCATTACCTTATATATAATATTGCCTACTACATTAATCTGACGTCGCTAGCTTTTAATCTTTGAATCTAAATCGCTATTACAACGCGTTTGCATCTCGCTAGCTTGTTAACTTGTCATCAGTCTCTCGCGCGCTCATTTTCTTTTCAACGCGTTCATCAAACAGCTGTGGAAAGTCGGATCAGTCTACACACACGGTGAGTCATTTCATCCTCTCCTAGTGTTATATCGTGTTCTGTTTGCCACATGTTCAGTATAGCTTTCTCTGTCAGCAACGAGGGATTTACATGTCATAAATGTAGGGAAATAGTCAGGCTGACAGAGAAAATCTCAGAATTAGAGACACGCATCCAAACTTTAATTAAGGATAGTAAGAATGTAAGGGCTTCAGATACTGTTTTGGATGCGACTAGCTTACTGAACTCTGTACATTGTTCGGTTCCGTCTGTAGAGCCTGCGCAGCAGGGCACTTGGGTAACAGTGAAGCGGCCTAGCCGCGGAAAACACCACTCTTCCGTTCCAATAAGAATATCAAACAGGTTCTCCCCACTCAGTGATACACCCAATGAGAATCCTGTTGAAAGTGCCCTAGTTATTGGCGATTCTATTACATGGAACATGTTTGCCGGGAGCCAGAGCACCTGACATCAAAGCAAATTTAAAAGTGCTGGCTAATGCTAATCGTAAATACTCTAAAATCATTAATCACGTCGGCACTAATGATGTTCGACTTCGCCAGTCGGAGATCACTAAAATTAACATGAAAGAGGTGTGTGAACTTGCAAGTACAATGTCAGGAAAAATAATCTGCTCTTGTCCCCTTCCTGTTCGTCGGAGTGATGGGATAGTTAGCAGATTATCATCACTCAATGGCTGGCTGTCTAAGTGGTGTCCGCAGAATAATATAGGTTTCATAGACAATTGGGAAAGTTTTTGGGGGAGACCTGACCTGTTGAAAAGAGATGGTATTCATCCCTCCTGGGATGGTGCTGCTCTTCTCTCTAGTAATATGGCACATAGACTTAGAGCTGAAAGATGACAAACTTGGGTTCAGGTCAGGAAGCAGACAGACTGGCTAAACCGACCGTCTGCTAGCTGCCTCACGTTACAGAAGTCAGATAATTCCCAACACATAGAAACACTTACACCTAGATATTATCACATAGAGACTGTGTCTGTACCCCGAATTAGTAAAAACAAAAAACTTCCAAACCCATTTAATGGTAAAAATTTAATTGATGTTCAACAAATAAAAAATAGAGATAATACTGATAAACAAATGATAAAGCTTGGGTTGTTAAATATTAGACCCCTTTCTTCAAAAGCACTTATTGTAAATGATATTATCACAGACAATAATCTAGATTTGCTGTGTTTGACAGAACCGTGGCTAAAATCAGATGATTACATTACTTTAAATGAGTCTAGCCCTCAAGGTTACGATTATCGACACAATCCTCGTCAGAAAGGCAAAGGGGGAGGTGTTGATGAAATTTATAGTAATATTTACAGTATTAGTCAAAAGTCTTTCAAATATAATTCCTTCGAAGTGATGGTTCTTTATATAACATTATGTAAGTTGACATTTGTGCTGGCTACTGTATACAGGCCATCAGGACACCATACAGACTTTATCAGAGAATTTGCTGATTTTCTATCGGAGTTAGTACTAGCTGCAGGCAAAGTCCTTGTTGTTGGTGATTTTTATATCCATGTAGATAATGAAAAAGACGCATTAGGATTGGCATTTACAGACATTCTAAATTCTATTGGAGTTAGACAACACGTGTCAGGACCCACTCATTGTTGTAATCATACTTTAGATCTAATATTGTCACATGGAATCGATATTGATGCCGTTGAAATTCTGCAGCATAGCGACGACATCTCAGATCACTATCTAGTCTCGTGTATACTACATTTAGTCAAGGCTGCTAAACTGCCTCCCTGCCATAAATATGGTAGAACCATCACTTCTACCACTAAAGATCACTTTATAAATAATCTTCCTGATCAGTTTCATTGCCTTAGCATACCAGACAGCTTAGAAGACCTCGATGTTGCAACAGAAACTATTGCCTCTGTCTTTTCCAGCACATTAGACTCAGTTGCTCCTTTGTGTTTAAAAAAGATTAAGGAAATTAATCCAGTGCCGTGGTACAATGAGCACACTCAGGCCCTAAAGGTAGCAGCCAGAAAAATGGAGCGCAACTGGAAGAAAACAAAACTAGAAGTTTTTCGCATTTCATGGAGAGAGAGAATGATTGAGTACAGAAAGGCCTTAAAAACGGCTAGATCTGCCTATTTTTCAAAACTTTTAGAAGAAAATAAGCACAACCCTAGCTATTTATTTGATACAGTGGCTAAATTAACAAGAAATAAAGCTTCAACTTCTGATGTTTCCAAAGAGCACAGCAGTAATGACTTTATGAACTTCTTTATTTGCAAGATTGACAATATTAGAGAGAAAATTATAACCATGCAACCGTCTACTACAGTATCGCATCAGACAGTGCATTGTAGTATCCCGGAGGAAAAATTCAATTCATTTACTGCTTTAGGAGAGGAAGAATTGTCTAAACTTGTTAAATCATCAAAATCAACAACATGTATGTTAGACCCTATATCGACTAAGCTATTGAAAGAGATGCTTCCAGAGGTCATAGATCCTCTTCTTAATATCGTCAATTCATCTTTATCACTAGGATATGTACCGAAAACTTTTAAGCTGGCTATTATTAAACCTCTTATTAAAAAAACACAACTTGATCCAAGAGAATTAGTCAATTACAGGCTGATCTCAAATCTCACTTTTCTGTCAAAAATACTAGAAAAGGCAGTATCATCACAACTATGTTCCTTTTTAGAAAGAAATAGTATCTGTGAGGATTTCCAGTCAGGATTTAGACCGTACCATAGTACTGAGACTGCTCTCATTAGAGTTACTAATGATTTGCTCTTATCATCAGATCAGGGTTGTATCTCTCTATTAGTGTTACTGGATCTTAGTGCTGCATTTGACACTATTGATCACAATATTCTTTTAAATAGACTCGAAAATTATGTTGGCATTAGTGGAATTGCTCTGTCATGGTTCAAATCATACTTATCTGACCGTTATCAGTTTGTAGTAGTAAACGAAGAGATGTCATATCGATCACAAGTTCAGTATGGAGTACCGCAAGGCTCTGTACTAGAACCGTTGCTGTTCACTCTGTACATGCTACCCTTAGGAGATATCATTAGGAAGCATGGCATTAGTTTTCACTGTTACGCTGATGATACTCAGCTCTATATTTCTTCGCGCCCTGACGAAACTTACCAATTCACAAAATTAACGGAATGCATAGCTGATATAAAAAATTGGATGACCAGTAATTTCCTACTACTAAATTCAGAAAAAACAGAGATTATAATTTTTGGACCAAAAACTTCTTCACGTAATAACCTAGAATACTGTCTAACACTTGATGGCTGCTCTGTTAAGTCTTCGTCGTCAGTTAGGAACCTGGGTGTGCTCTTTGATACCAATCTTTCATTTGAAGGCCATGTTTCTAGCATCTGTAAAACTGCATTCTTCCATCTTAAAAATATATCTAAACTACAACATATGCTCTGAATGACAAATGCAGAACAGTTAGTTCATGCGTTCATGACCTCAAGGCTAGATTACTGTAACGCTCTACTGGGTGGTTGTTCCGCTCGCCTGTTAAACAAACTACAGCTCGTACAAAATGCAGCAGCTAGAGTTCTTACTAGAACTAGGAAGTATGACCATATTAGCCCAGTTCTGTCAACACTGCATTGGCTTCCTGTTAAACATCGTATAGATTTTACAATCTTGCTAATTACTTACAAAGCACTAAATGGTTTAGCTCCCCAGTACCTGAGCGAGCTCTTAATGCATTATAGTCCTTCACATCTATTGCGATCTCGGAATTCAGGCCAGCTGATAATACCTAGAATATCAAAATCAACTGCAGGCGGTAGATCCTTCTCCTATTTGGCACCTAAACTCTGGAACAATCTTCCTAGCATTGTTCGGGAAGCAGACACACTCTGTCAGTTTAAATCTAGACTAAAAACGCATCTCTTTAACCTGGCATACACATAACACATTATCAATTTATTTTTTCAAATCCGTTAAAGGATTATTAGGCTGCATAAATTAGGTCAGCCGGAACCGGGAACACTTCCTATAACACCAGATGTACTCATTACATCAGAAGAAGAATGGCATCTACGCTAATATTAGTCTTTCTGTTTATCCCGAGGTTTACCGTAGTCAACCGGATCCAGGCCGTATCCAGGTGAGATTGAGGACCTAAGCCTTGACACGACCACAACGCACCCCTGAAGTATCAGCAGAGATTGAGTTAACTAGATCATCCATTGTGAAGGCCTCATCGACACGACAGCCGTCCATACTGGCGTGATGAATACAATCCTCAACTGGATTGAACTGGAATAAATACTTTGAATGTTGCGATCCTATCAGGCTTATGATAGCTACCTGAATCGTAACAAAGCAGAGGAGGATAACTGGCCCCCCAACTAAGCCTGGTTTCTCCCAAGGTTTTTTTCCTCCATTTTAACACCATTTGCCACCTGTTTGCCACCTGATGTCACCTGTTGGAGTTTGGGTTCCTTGCCGCTGTCGCCTTTGGCTTGCTTAGTTGGGGACACTTGACATTTGACATTTGATATTCAACAGTGCTTTGCATCTGCCTGCATTGACACAATTTTCTTTAAGAGCTGCTGTGCAGCCAAAATTATATACCAGTTATCACTGTAAAGCTGCTTTGACACAATCTGCATTGTAAAAAGCGCTATATAAATAAAGGTGTCTTGACTTGACTCTCTGTATGTAAAGAATCTCAAGTCATGTCTTGAAGAAAGTTTCCATATTGCGAGAGAAAATTCCAAAAAGATGGCGGAATGGAATAAAACCCGCTATAACAAATGCGTGACAGCGTCAACATTGCACAGGGGAGACAGAGTTTTAGCCAGGAGTGATTGACTCAGGGAAAAGAACAAACTTGCTGACAAATGGGAAGGAGTAGTCTATGTAGTTATAGACCAATGTGGTGATTTGCCAGTGTATAAAGTATGCCCTGAAACTCAAACAGGACCTGGATGTTACGTCGTGATTTGTTACGTCCTTCTGTAAATCTTCCATTTGAGATACTGGCAAAGTCTGCAAAAACTCACAGTAAAGCAGCTTGCAGATGTTCTGAGGAAGAGGAAGGAAATTGTTCAATGCCTCAACTTGATATTGTGAAAGAGCCTTTTGTGGATGCAGTGCAAGTTCCTCTGTATAAAAGCATCTGCTGCATGCAAATTAAAATATAATGGCTGCACAAATACATATCAGTTTGACTAATTTATTGTCAACCCAATAAAATGCCAGTTTAAAAATGCTGTTGGTATATGAAAAAAATGTATTGCCAGTGTCATTAAGCTTTTTTTTTTTTAAGTGTACAATCAACATACAAAAAATGAAAGAGGTATGTTTCAATAAAACAGTGACTGGTTTCAGTTTTTTGTAAGGTCTAAATATTTTCTGATGGCATTTTTATTATCTATTACACAACACAATAAAGCCCATGGCGATGTGAGCCTGAAAAAAACATTTTTATGTTCTCCTGCACTTGCACATCATCACCAGTAGATGCCAGTCATGTAATGGATGTGAATCTGAGGCGCTGCCAAAAGGGAAATCAATATTCAACTTATACTGTACTGTAAATAAACACTGAAGATTCATAAAGGATGTGCTGATATTCTGTGAAATGCATGAGATAAACAAACTAATCACATGTTCTAGTAAACAATTCATGAATGATTGTTTCTCTTCTGCTATAGCCTATTGTTTACATTTGATTTTCCAATTGACATTTTGAAATTTCATTTTTATTTGATGTGTATTTACCAAATATTTTATACAGCCATTCTAGTTTAAACTTTCACATAAATTGGCTGTGAGAAAAATTGACCTTTCTACATGATTTGTCGACAGATAACTTTTTGTTTTGTTTTGTTGTTTTTTTACATTATGATCATTTTCGGTTACATTTTGGTTACTGTATTGTATGAATAAGAGAAAGTATTTTTTAGATGTTGAAACTTGTCACCATTCAGTGCATGAATTTAATATATATATATATATATATATATATATATATATACATATAATGCAGTTCAGTTAAACAGCAGCATGATTACAATGTTTAAAAAATGACAAAAAAAATCCCTTAATGTAATATACAGGACTGCAAAAAATAATATAGGGAATATGCAAAAATCAGATCCTAAAAGCTTATAAATGCTGATGCCATTAATGTATAAATATGTTTTTAACTGAATAATTCTGAAAAGTGTTCTGCTTACAAAGGCTTCATTTATTTGATATAAAATACAGCAAAGACAGTTATATTGTGAAATATTTTTAAATTTAAAATAAATTATAATTACAAATATTTAACGCAATTAACATACCATCCATTTTTTTCTGTCATCCTTTGATTAGCTTTACAATATATGATCACGCTCTTATTCATGCAAATACTTTTAAACTATTCAAGCGCGCCAAAAGAGAACGTGCTGTCTGTGAATGTCCTCACACACACACACACACACGCACAGAAAGACATGCCAGTATTGTATCGTGCAGCAGCGGCAGA